>NC_087151.1:41720192-41725192 GCF_035594125.1 Scylla paramamosain | reverse complement strand
TGTGTAAGTGGTCTCAGTCCTACCCAAAGATCGGTCACTATGAGCTCTGAGCTCTTTCCGTACGGTAATGGCTGGGTAGGTGACCAGCAGACAACCGTCGGTGAATGATACACACACACTTCCAACACATGAGACAAAGAAGAGTTTTGATGGTGCACATATTCCTATATGAGTATGTATACAATAAAAGACCACTGATGGTAAGGTTATTACAAATTTTGTTTCTAAACAAATGTTTTATCAAGCCTCACATAAAACCTGTAAAAAAAAAATGATTATATATATATATATATATATATATATATATATATATATATATATATATATATATATATATATATATATATATATATATATATATATATATATATATACCTTTAAAATACATATTTGTATAAAGTCACCTATCCACTAATCCTTTCTTGGAAACATGACACAGTTTTAAGATAATTACCCAGCCTAAAAACATCATCATAAAAGTTTTTGAACTTACACACTTGAGTTACAAGATATCACAACCTTATGTGCTATGAGATTTGTGAAGCCAATGGAGAAGTGTGAGATACTAAACAGGCAATGCTTAAGATTAAGAAAATATGAAAAAATGTACTGGACAATAAATTTAAAACATGATTGTGTATATAAACTTTAAAAAATAGAAGCAGCAAAGATGTCACTCCTGTGTCTGGTGCAGAGTGTTGAGGTGAGAAGAATTAATGAAGGCCTTCCATAAAGACCCTTAATCAATTCATATAAAAATGTAGTAAAGGAAGAAACTCACTACCAATGAATGCAGATAAAAGTAGTACAATATTATTTATCACTGCTGTTTGCCAAATCTAGAAGGAAAAGATGCAAAAATCAAAGCTGATGAAGTGCTTTTAAGATTTGCTTGTTGCATTTCAAGAGCATTTCAGAAAAATGTTTGCTTCATGTTGATTTTCTGGTGAGATTCATGTGCATGCCAGCTGACTGGGTCCCTTCAGAATGCCAGTCAGGTGCAGGAACAGCACTGATACGTGTCACCCAAATAAGGCAGAAATCACAACATGGACCACCATGAAGGTATCCAGTGTGCACTGATGCCTACAAGCTACCAACTTACGCTACCTGCAACTGGAATTCAGTTCTCTTCCAAGGCAGCAGACGGCTTTCTCGGCCCGTGATCTGCCAAGAACCGTTGTGCCCTGTTAGAAGGGGCGGTGTGACTACAGTGGCTCAGTCCTCTGGCCTCCTGCACCCAATGCAGTTGAACTCTTGCAGACTACTGGATTTTGGGCTTTGAGGTGTAGCAACTCATTTTCATGGTGAAGTTTTAACACAAAATTACTGGGTCACCAGTCAATGTAAATCCTTCATACTTTGATTTAAGCATAATTTACATGAAACATCGCAAACTGTTTCCTTGGAGAATATTTTCATTTTGCTGAATACAAGTATGAAGTAAAAGAAATCTTTTGTTTAACATGCCATTTTGCACTGTACAAGTATTGCCTGAAGCTTATAAATGTACAATAAAACTACAACAAATAAAACAGTAGTTGCTAGTAAAATAGCCATGTAATGTCACAGTTCTGATAACAACCCCCCTCCCTATACACACACAGCCATGGCTGCCATACAGAAAAAAATACCTGAAGATCAAAAAGACATCAACAAGACTATACACACTATATATTTACAAAAAGAAAATAATGAACCCATCTATTATAGACCTTCTTGTATGTGGACAGCTCTCAGGTATAAGTAATTCTGCAGTTTAAGATACTTGAGTATCAATTTCTATTCCTAAGTTGAAATCAGTCAAAATTTCAAGCAAAGATAATTTTTAGTTTTTAATGAGCTATAGGTTTTGAGCAGTGATCCCACAGTGAGGCCCTTCCTGTATTTTCTATGACTGAAAATTTGATAATGAAAATATAATTCTTGTCATGAAGGCAAAATTGATGATATTGTCTCTGGTAATTACATGTCTGACCCTGACACTAACAAAATTATTTTTACCATTGTCATTAATTCTTCCTGTTGTTAATATCATAATAATAATAATAATAATAATAATAATAATAATAATAATAATAATAATAGTAACAAACAATAATAATAATAATAATAATAATAATAATAATAATAATAATAATAATAACAATAATAATAATAATAATAATAATAATAATATTATTATTATTATTATTGTTATCTTCATTATTATCATTATCACGATTATCAGTCATAATTAATTTATCATTATTTTTTATCATAAACATGATACAATCATCATTATTTTTACATTATCATCACCACTATATAACATTATCATAAGTAACAAAAGAAACTTACTGAAGAGAATTTTACAAAATATCATTATACAGTCGTCTGTTATCAATCAATTTTGCTAGCAGAGGGTCACATTTATACCTTTGCAAGCTAACACAACACCAGCTGAATGACAACAGCAAATAGCAAATAGCAAGCAGCATTCTAAACACAAACATCCATATACCAAATCTTTCTTCTGTTTGTAGTTATTCTATGACAATACTTTAAATGAAATGGTAGTCTGTGTAAATATGTCATTAACTAGTCATTATTTTTTGTATGACTGATATTCACTGATGACAGCAACGCTCTTTCTCTCTCTCTCTCTCTCTCTCTCTCTCTCTCTCTCTCTCTCTCTCTCTCTCTCTCTCTCTCTCTCTCTCTCTCTCTCTCTCTCTCTCAGCTTTTTAGCTCAGTGGTAATATCTTGGCAAACTGAGGTTTGTCCCTGCTTGAGTACAAAGGTTTCTACTGATGAGCACACAGTTTCTACTCTGCCTTAGCTAGAGAATGGGCGAAGGGTGTCAGAATAAATGAGTCCTAAGTTCTCATAGAGAGTATAGGTGATAACAATGAATCTAGCATGTGATTATTTAATATATGGTGACTTCAATATAATGAAACTGCATAAAATGAACATGGAGTAAGAATAGACAAAAAGTAATAATAAATGGATAAATAAAAAAATGAAAAAATGGAAGAAGATGGAGAGAAGAATGATTCTAAGAACAGACAGAATATAAACATGCTAGAGATTAACATGAGAGGCTAAAAAGTGAAGAAGAGAAACATGAGAAATATATATATATATATATATATATATATATATATATATATATATATATATATATATATATATATATATATATATATATATATATATATATATATATATATACACACACACACACACACACACACACACACACACACACACACACACACACACAGTGGAACCTTGGTTACTGAATGTCTCCCTTTCCGCGCAACTCGATTTTCGAACAAAAAATTTAACTCATAATTCCTTCAGTTGCCATACCATAATTTGGTTTTCAAACAAAGTTACTTAATTTCAAATACTACAAGACATAGCAAAAGCTGCCATTTATTACTAATTTACAGTTTTTATAAATATTTTTCATTTTCATATATTTGGAGGAGAAAGACAGAAGGTAAGACAGTAATTCAATCTTTGAAATAAGTTAAATGTGATCCCATTGAAGAACCTTGATGTAAACAAAGTTCAAAGATTGAATTACTGTCTTACCCTCTCTCTCTCTCTCTCTCTCTCTCTCTCTCTCTCTCTCTCTCTCTCTCTCTCTCTCTCTCTCTCTCTCTCTCTCTCTCTCTCCAAATATATAAAAATGAAGGAAATATTTATCGAGACTATAAATTATTAATAAATGGCAGCTTTTACTACGATTTGTAGTACTTGAAATCAAGTACTTTATTCGAAAACCGAATTATGGTAGATTTACACAAGCTTATGAAATATATGAAGATTCAAAACAGACTAGATAAACAAAAACAATCTAAACAATAATAATACAGCAGAAACTCAGTTCTAGAACTCAATCTGTTCCTGAATGTCGTTTTGAAATCCAAAATGTTCAAAAGCGAAGCTATTTTCCCCATAGGAATCAAAGTAAAATGGATTATTCCATTCCCAGACACCAGTCTACCCTGTCTTAGTGGCTTATGACAGATGCTCCCACAGCCAAGTTGGCTGCTTCACAATATCTCCAGCTCACAAATTATTTATCCAGAAAGGATGTATTGAATGAATCTAGTGACACGGAACTCATCAGAAGATACTGTTTAGACCATGCAGATATTCTCTTTGTCACTGATCAAGTGAGGGAAGCCTAACAAGAGTGACACAGAGAAGCAACCCACTTACTGCAAAAATGAAGGTATGTCACTGATCAAGTGAGGGAAGCCTAACAAGAGTGACACAGAGAAGCAACCCACTTACTGCAAAAATGAAGGTAAGCATAATACTGAGACATCTTGCTGCTGGGAAAAGCTACTGGAAAATGCTGTTGTACAGTAGTAATGGCATTGGAGGTCATTGACAGAGCCATAGGTGGCTTGGGATAATTCCTGAGTGCTGAAAACTTTTTGTTTACATCGTGGCTTTTCAATGAGATCACATTTACCTATTTCAAAGATTGAATTACTGTTTTGCACTCTGTGTCTCTCCTCTAAATATATATAAAATATAGTAAATATTTATAAAACTATAAATTAGTAATAAACAGCAGCTTTTGCTATGTCTTTTAATATTTGAAATCAAGTAACTTTGTTCTAGAACCGAATTATGGTACTGCAATCGAAGCAATACTGAGTTTAAAATTTTGTTAGAAAACCAGTTTGTTAAAAAGAGAGGAGTCCAGTAACGAGGTTCCATTGTACTGAAGAAAAAAAAAGATAAATAAAAAAATAAAAAATAAAATAAATAAATAAATAAATAAATAAAATAAAATAAAATACAAACAACTGCAGTGAGAGAGTAAAGATTAAAATGTAGGGAATCAGAACAAATAAAGAGATATATGTGAAGACAAATTCCTGTTTTATGAACAAGACGGAACATCAGTGTAAGACTTGTTCGCAACAAGCAAGACCATGAAAGACCATGAAATCAACATGCCAATAACTATTTGTCAATGGTAGAGTTCC
>NC_087151.1:41682692-41715192 GCF_035594125.1 Scylla paramamosain | reverse complement strand
TATTATGCTGGTCACTGATACTGGTCTATACTTTTGTGGTTCTTCTTTTTTTCCACTTTTTCCATTTCTTAGGCACTCTTCCAGTTGATAATGAGCATTTAATTATGTCATATACTGGTTCAACTGTGTGTGTGTGTGTGTGTGTGTGTGTGTGTGTGTGTTTACCTAGTTGTATTGTACAGGGCATGAGCCAAAGCTCATTTTGTCCTGTCTCCATAACCATATTTATCTACACATTTTTATTACATCTATACATATTTATCTATACATATTTACATACATTGTCACCATCCACCTCTCTTTCTTCCTTCTACATCTTTACTATTGCTGCTAAGTTACGTATTTCTTCTTGTATTTTCAGACTTTCTTCTTCAATTTTCCACATTTGTTTATTTGCATAAGCTACATTGAGGTCCTCATTCCTTGAATCCTTTGAAAACATTTACTGTGCTGGCTGCCATCTTCCCTGTTGGTATCATTCACAATGTTTACCTTCCACTACTCTCCCATTTCACCCTTTCGGCCACTTCCTGATTTACATTTCACTTCCCCTGCACTCACACATCATACAATTCCCTATTATGGAGACAGGACTCAAGCTCAGCCCCCCCTGTACAACCAAAACTTAGGTAGATGCTTGGAGCTGCTGTGGATGTGTCCGATCAGCTGGATGGTGTGTGTGTGGTGTGTGTGTGTGTGTGTGTGTGTGTGTGTGTGTGTGTGTGTGTGTGTGTCAGCATACAATACAAACCTTGCTTCAGGAGTCCATATACTACTGCCCAGTGCGGCAGTGCATTGGCCAGTGTCCCCTACTATTGTGTGGACGTTCACCCTCTCTCCATGCCTGATCCCTTCTTAATGCCGTGTCATGTAGTGTGGCATGAGGCATAATGTGGATGTATCTTTATAAAATCACCATCAGGTTGTTCACTGTATTTTCCTTTATCTCAGTCACAGTTGAAAATAGTGGTTCTCAAGCTTCGTTGCTTAGTGATACACTAAAGCTACACCTTGATAGTGCACCAACCCTGTGTAAAAGAGGCCTAGTAAAAGGACCACAAATTTAGGAATATATACCTATCTAGGAAAACTAGGTAGCACACTTTGATGATAATCATGATGCAGTGTGCTAATCACTGGTCTAAATGTTTCCCACCCCAAAAAAATTAGCTTTGGAAAGTCAAGAGATATGGGGAGCTAAATCTGGACTATTGGGATTGATTGACATGGATAGCTATTGCAATGTTTTACCAAAAAATCTTAAAACTTTGAAAATCTCAAATATCACTGCTACATAGATATTTCATGCCAAGATTCTGTAAGAATGTCTAATACAACAATCTATGTAATCCACAGATCTAATTTCCACAATGTCAATTGACATTTTTCTTAGACTGCATTCAAGCTTTCTTGAAGCCCCTCCAGCAAGTGGATTGCTTTTTGACATTCCAAGCTATGTCTGAGGCTTCAGTAACAAAATTCACCTATGCTTCATTCACTGAATCACCTTTGAAATCATATGAATTAAAAGTACTTCATTTCATTTCTATCAGACTGTCTTAAACAGCTCTTTCTTCATAGCAATATTGCATTTCTTGCTATCTTCTATTGCTACTTTCATGTTAACTGCTTTTGTCATATTGTAAACTATAAGCTTCCCCACTCCCACAGCCTTGCTGCACAAGGTTTGCTACTTCCTCTCACCCCTATTCTGTTCATCTTCCTTATGTAAGAGTTAAGCAATATTCCCAATCTTTCATCCATTTTACTGGTAGACTCTGAAACTTCCTGCCCACTTCTGTATTTTCCTCTATGACTTAAACTCTTTTGAGAGGGAGGTTTCATAGCACTTCTCATAATCTTTGGATATTTCTTTGGACTCTTTAGGGACTGGCACCTACAGTTAGGGATAGCTGAGAAATTATATACTATAACAAATAAATGTAGGAAAGAATTTGGGAGTAGTGATACTAGATGTCACCACAAAAAGCACACAAGATATTTGGAGATACAAAGAGGATATTAAACATAAGTATGGTCTTTCACAGCCTAGTAAAGGATAAATCAAACAGTATAATTATCACAATAATTAGACTGGAAATGAAAATATATTGGAGTTGTGTGGTCCCATCACAAGAAAAAATGCAATGAAATAGAAAAATACTGAAAATAGAACAACATCTATAATGGTGCCAACTACAAAGAAAAGATTATGAGGAATAGAACTATGAACACTTAAGGAAAGGAGGAGATTTAATCAAACTAGGATTCAGAATAGCAAGTGACAAAATAGTGTGATTTGCAGTGTGAAGATATTTAAGCAAAGTAAGAATAAAGTTTCCATCGGTCATAGATATTTGGCAGGAAGTAGAAATGATTACAACACAAAGTTTATGTCAAGTGAAAGCAATGTTTTTTACAAAAAAATTGATACAGAAACAACACGCACCTTGGACCCTAGGTAACGTACGCACACACGCACACACACACACACACACACACACACACACACACACACACACACACACACACACACACACACACACACACACACACACACACACTTTTCTGCTTTGGATCCCTCTTAAAAATATTGTGATCACTTCTCTTTTAGAACCATGTTTATGAAACTTGATTTCCCTCTGACTACTCTTTCAGTTTTCTATTAAATCCACAGAAAGAATATTAAGATCAAAACAGATACTAAAAGTATGTAATTTACAATATATCATGCTTCCTTATTTCTTGACACAAAAACATTGAAACATTCATGAACCCTTGGAACACCATCACAATAAGCTGCATAAACATTTAGTAAAGTTAAGAAGGAGAATAGACATTTGAATTCCAATACTATACAGAACTGCCATAAACTACGGTATATTTTTCAATCAGGGACACCATTACATACAAAAGCTTCCTCCAAAGAAAACAGATATGCATATTCCTGTTCAAGTGTTTCTGATTGATCATGTTAACAGATTTTATAAAAAGAAAGATAAAAAAACTTTGCACCAACATAACAGGATAGTGAATAGACCAACATGGTTCTACTAATGTGAAATACGGTGCATGGAACAAAGTTGCTATGTGCTGCGATATACAGTCATTCACTCTTATACAACAAGTTGCCATCTAGCAAGTCTGGTCCTGATTCTCACATAAATGTTCACCTTGGCAGAAAGAAACTTCCTAAATAAGAATATGTATTCTGCAAATGGAGCATTCAATAATATATAAATTATAAACTATTATCTATCTGGAGAGTAAACTAGAGCTACATAGAGCTGTTACACTTTACTTTTATTTCTTCCCAACCAACGGTAAAGTAGGCAAAAGGTTTACTTACTCGTAATCTCCCCTTGCAGTTTTAAATTGAAATTTGATCAGTCACTAAATTTACACTAATAAGCCTAGTGCAAAATCCTTTGTTATCATATCAAAATCAGTGATGATAAATGATTTCACACCATTTAAATGCAAGCAAACATCAATATCAATCATTAGAACAAATTATCTTAATTTCTTGAGATTTCAAAAGTGTGATAATGACTTAATAATCAATTTGTGTCAAGCACCTCAAGGAATTCAAGGTTTGCTGATGGGATGTGTAAGTAGGATATGGGACATACTATTTTCATCTCATATCCCCAGCAAAGTCTTATCTACTTATTACAAGCATTTATGTCATCAGGGCAAAGATAATGAACTCAGATAATGGAAACAAAACTGCCAAGCAATACATTTGTCAAGGCTTTATAGGAATTTATCCATTAATTAATTCAGGTGCTCTGTAATTTTCTTTAAGACAATCTAGAGTTACTATTTAATCTTAGAGGCATGGCAAAACATTAGTCTGCCTGATCACTTGCCTTGTTGTATGATGTTTAACTTTTTTTACATCTTGGATAAAAAAATAAATAAAATAAAAATAAATAAATAAAAATATTGCTTGAATTTTATTGTATATTAGCAGGTGCAATATGCTGCCATGATTTTTCGTTCTCTTTTAATAATTCCATGATAACTTGCAAATTTGGATCCAGAATTCTTTAATTATAGTAATTCAATAGTTATTTGTTTAAAATATCATGATTGTTAAGTAGATGACTGTATATCAATACTTTATAGTTCAAAATATGTTTGCAATCTTGCTTTTAGTTTATGTACATAGCTTGTTTAGTTAAAATTACTGCAAACTTCTCCACTTTTACTTGCATTACTTTTAAGTTTTATGCATACAATGGAGGTAAGGATTTAATGCTTAAAATCAAAACCTTAATCCTGAAAGTATCTCAAGCTCTTCCACTCTTAGTAATCAAAAGACAAATTGTGAAATTTGGTTATCAAAATTGAAAACAAAAAAATACTTGGTCTGATATCAAATAAAAACCTAAAACTGTTTCTCTCCAAGATGTATATAGGACTATATATAGCAACTACATCAAGCTTGCTTACCTCAGCGGAGAAGCCCTCCACAAGGATGGCCACTAGCAAGTTGAATAGCACATAGTTTCCAAAGGTCATGAGTGCTACAAAATAAAGGGAGGCCCAGTGGCTTGTCTTTTCCATGCCATTGAATAGTACAACATTCCAGTCCTCCTGAGTAAGTATCTGCAGTAGGAAGAGACAATGGGAAAACAGTAGTGATTTTAAATGCATGATATGATGACAAAATAAAAAACAACTCCATACAAGATGCTTTAAACATAGTTAGATATAATCTTTTTTTGTTTCAATTCCTCAGGTACAATATGTATGTTTATAAAGTAGTCAAAAAATATCAGAAGAATAACTGTATAAGGATTGATCAAGTTATCACTGATATATTTATGTATGCTACATATATATGAAGATATTTCATGATGATAATATTCTTAAATCCTTTAAAAGAACTCTACATGAAGAAAATTAAGTTATCTAATGTTACTGCATCCGCCTCCATAATTACTAAGGTGATTATGAACACTAGCAAACATGCCTTGTTATGGAAAACAACTAAAAACTATGAACATATTTTTCAAGAAAGGTTTTTTGCCTATTTATTTATCATACATACAAACTTCAACTTACCATTTCAGCCAAGGTGCCACTTCCTTCAACTGGCTTATAAAATGAATATAAAAACTACAGTACAAGACAACTTGATATAATACAATGAGACATGTCTATAATGATTAATGTCACTGAAATCAGCATTTTGTATAACTGTGAAGCACTGGGTTAAAATAACTGGATTAAATAAAGAATCTGACTGCAATATATTGCAGTACAATGATCAAAAGGTTGAATGAAAACACTAAAATGTGATTCATACTAAGTGTATGTAGAAGTTAATGTGTGTGTGTGTGTGTGTGTGTGTGTGTGTGTGTGTGTGTGTGTGTGTGTGTGTGTGTGTGTGTGTGTGTGTGTGTGTGTGTGTGTGTGTGTGCTTATTTCAATATAAAATAAATAAATAAAAGAAATATAAGCTTGCAATTTCTCATCATCATATCTTCTAATATCTAGTTTGGCATTTCATTTTTTGATACATTAACCAGCATATTTTTCTTTGCATCCAAATTGTTCTATCTTCATGTTTTTGTAAGAAAACTCTCTTGGTATCTTTTCTATAAATTATCTTTTTTACAGATTCTTCCTTTGTCTTCTTTTATTACTTGAGTATCAAATAAATAAGAATACTTATCAACCTTCTCTAATTCCTTTGATATCCAACAAATTTATATAAGATTTCATACTTCTCTTCTATTACTAGCACTGAGAACTTTGTTCTGGAGAATCTTTTGTCAAATGTGTCCCTCAGGACCGGAATTGTCTTGGTTGCTAATCTTTGTATTCTTTCAGTTTTCTTCATGTATTTCTTTCTTTCTATGTGGTGGCCATATAATTGCTGCATATTTTACTTTTGGATGGATTATTAAAAACTGTCAGTCTCCTAATCATCGCTACATACAAGTAAGTGAATGCTATTCTCATCTTTTTTTGGTAAGTTGTATCTCCCTGTAGACCCTGTTTGTATGCTCCTCTGGTAACAAGTGTGTAGGTGTGTGTGTGTGTGTGTATTGACTAATATATGAACTAAAAGAAGAATGACATTGGAAAAAATCCACCACTCCAAGTTTCACAATGGATGTTATAAATAACTAATGCCAAAGACACACTTTACCACAGTGCAATAAAACAGCGTTGAATGAATATTGAATTGACAGATTTTTCATAAGTGTTTTGCTCTCTACCTAGGAAATTTATTGACAGACTGTCCTCCACTCGAGTCTTACTTCCACAATGTAAATCTGAAAATTTACAATGGCTTTGTTGCAAATACAAAACATCAACAAAAAATTATAATTCCACATTTAGAGACGTTACAATTTGCAGAAGTGTTCGTGGAAATGCCCAGCTCTGATACACACACACACACACACACACACACACATATGTAATGGTATTACTGCCTAAATTATTTGTTCATGTAATGTAAGTTTTCTGAGCCTTTATATATTTATGTGGGTCATATTTTTTTTCAAGATATAGTTACCTTTTAAAGTTTAGAAATACTACAACAAATTGGTTCGAGAATGATGTTCACAGCAATAAGTAGAATGACTTGCCTTCCCTTGAAGACTCACCTGAAAGACAGTCACTGTGGCCCAGAGGAAGTTGTTAAAATGCATTCTTGTGCAGAGACACCCAGACTCAGGGTCGAGAATCTCCTGGCACGTGCAATCTCCACTGCCATCCGCTCTAATGCAAAACTTTCCACCAAAGAGAAACATGCCTAGCACACTGAAAAGTAACAACGGACATGGGCAAGGCTTGACACAAGATGGACAAGTAGGAGTGTTAGGGCAATTCAAGAGTGACCTGATATGACCTGCACACACAAGCAGTGGTGACCCAGGCTGACCACACACTGAAAAATAAGTGAAAAGAGGTGACAATGGCCAAACAAAAAAACTGTGACCAAGACTGACCAGAAGTGACCTAGAATAAACCATTACATAAAGAAATAGCCTGACAGAGAAATGCAGGACTGTGACACATACACACACGCACACGTACACACACACACGCACGCACACACAGGCAAAATGGTGATCGCAGCAAAACTGTGTCTATAAAGATTGTTTTGAGAAAGTCTCTGCTATCAGACAGGTACTCAAGAAAAAGCACATTATGAACCAATACATTTCCAATGTCCATTCAAGTTTTTGATTGAAATTATATAAACTGAGGATGCAATTAGATAAAACTTACCAATTAGAAAAATGATAAAAAAAAATATTATAGACAACAGCCATTTACCAAGGTCTTCAAATCTATATAAGGGTGTTATTCTTCCATGTATATAACAAAGCATATTTTTTAACATGCCACATAAAAAAAAAAATGAATAAATAAATAAAAAACAAGTCTCAAATAGTTTGCTTGAAAGTGGCTTTACAAATGCGATACCAACAGTATCTTACAAAATACTACACATACGTAAACTATTCAGACTTGCTATACTATGAAAGAGGTGATATGTTATGAACAATACAATGATGATCTTATGGTGGTCATGTCTGAACAATACAATAAATAACATGAGCCATGAAGAGGGTCAGCCTGAGACAATCAGGGAAGGTCACCAGGAAGGCTGTCAGGCTGGGTCACCATAGGTCACATCTACAGGTGTTAGGTACCTCAGTTGGGTTATTAGGAAGGCCATTTAACTATCTCTGTCAGATCATTTGATTTCAAAACTGTAAAAAGGTTCAATTCAATGAAATGAGAAATTGTTCATATGTAAATTTTCCCTGATAATTACACCATAAAGATGAAGCCATAAAAATAAGAGCAATTCACTAGAATAAGAATAACATATGCACATTTTCTTTTTCTAAAACCTTGTGCAGCACTCCACCAAATGATCATTGAGAGCCATAACACATACTTTAGGTAAAATATAAGTATTACAAGATCCATATTCCCACCTACAAGAAAAAAAAGTCTACTTGGAATATATCTGAAGATAAAAGGTCATCAGAGGCTAAGTTATCATTCTGTAAAGGTAGCATGGTATATAGTATATATCTATATATAGGTATATATGTATCAAGCTGATACAAAAATGTTGACAATGGCTGCACTATCCACTACAGTAGCTTATTATCAAGGTTTAGCTGCCGTTTGCATCTCTGCTACACAGAGTAACACTAATACAGCACAATTACTGACCTACTTGTAGTTCATACGGGACCTACAGTATCCAATTCTACGTCAGTATAGCACTAGATTCTACCATTTTTACATAATAAAAGACATTACAGTAACATATGAGGCTAAGGCACAACTTCAGATGATACAACATTTCCTGCCAAGCCAGCATAGATGTCTTTTCTGTGGAACATAACTCATCTGCCAGTAAGCATTCAATATACTGCTCTGCACTACACTAAGTGAAATACAGCATGTTCTTCCTGTGTCACATGCTTCTCTTCTCACAGACATTAAACTCATTACCTTTATGTGATAAGCATGAAATGTAAAAGCAACAATAAATGTATGGTATTGAAAATTCCAGTCAATCACATAAAGTGCTTCATTAAGGTGAGATTATCACACAAAAACAAGTCTAAGTCTACTACTTTATAATGAAGTTTTAGATTACCAAATTGTTATATGTGTGTGTGTTTACCAAGTTGTATTTACCCAATTGTAATATGCAGGAGTGAGCTAGGCTTGTAGGATCCTGTCTCCATTATTGAGTTTCTCTGTGAACTTATGAATGATTGTGTTATGAACTACCTCTTACTCAAGCCCATTCCACGTGTCAGTACACCTGTATGGGAAGCTGAATTTCTCATATTCCTCCAGCATCCTGATTTCTTTAGCTTCTTTCCATGCCCTCTTGACTTGCAATTGTTCCACACAAACAAGTCATCCAGGCCAAATTACTCCAATCCATTCATTGCTCTGTATATCAAGTCTTCCTTTCTCTTCTTTCCTGCTGGGACTGATGGTTTCGTCTACTCATTCTTGTGTGTGTTTAAGTGTTTGTGTGTGTATGTATTTACCTAGTTGTACTGTACTGGGTCTGAGCAAAGATCATTTTGTCCTGTCTCCATATCTCTATTTGTCTAATCACTATCTGCTGTAACACATCTTCATCAAAGTCATTACAGATATCTATACAGTATCCTCTTGAATTTTGTGCTTGCTTTCTTCCCAGAGCATAGCACTAAACTTGAGGATCATGAAACTTGGGGTAATGAAAACACTGAAAAATTATCATTTATTGCAGCTGCATGGCTTAGAACTTTGCGAGTGTGTGTGTTGTCCGCACATCTGATGTGAACATACAGCAGTTTTTTTCACAATGCGACAGTGCTGTCACCAACCTCCTCCTCACTCTCTCTCACATGCAAGCTGGCATGACTAGTGTTGTGGCTAACAAGCGGTTTATCCACATAAGGAATTTGTATATTTAGGAGTGTGAACTGTTCACAGAAATACATATACAATACATAGCACATATGCATTTACTTTTACCATCTGTAATGCCAATGCTAGGAATGCATGACCCATATGCAGCCAAAGTGTGAAACTTCAGAAGATAATGCATGTAAATCAGGATGGTAAAAATTTATGACTCAGCACGAAGCTTGATGATCATGAAACTCAGATACCATGAAACTTTGGTGGGTAGGTCCTGTAGTTCAATGTGGGAAGCTATGATTCTTGATGTTATTTATGCATCCTTTCATATGTCTTTTTCCTTCCATTTGTGGCAGCAAATCTTGTGTCCACTTTTTCTATACAGTTTATCAGTTTGTACCTAGTTATCAGGTCTCCTCTTTCTCTTCTCTCTTGTAGTGTTGGTAATCCCATTTCTTTCAATTTCCTCTCATAGTTTAGATCCTTCAAGTATGGACTCATCTTTGCAGCTGTCCTCTGTATTCTTCCAAACTTTCTTATATTTCTCTTTATATACTACTGCTACATACTCCAACTTAGGACATATCACGTTCATTTCATTATTTTCTTCATTGTATCCTCATTTAAGTAATGAAATGCCACCCTAATAGTTGTTAGCATCCTGTATGTGAAGCCAAATATTGCACTTTTGTGCTTTTCCAGAGACAGGGCATCCTGCATAATCACACTTAATCTTTTTCTTCCTTCCTTTTCTGTATTGTTTCTTCTCCCACTTTATAATTCCATGAGGGTCTCTTTTTGCTTTTTCCTTTCCAATACATGGCGTTTTTAAGCATTAAATTCTAGTTTTTATGTCTGGCACTAAGCATAATCCTTATCTATATCACTTTGTAACTTATTACAATCCTCTTGGCTCTATTATTTGTAATAACTTTGTGTCATTAGCAAAATACATTAATATAACTGCTCATATGATATGACTTCCTGTCTCATCATTCATGTATATTTGAAACATAATAGGCATGTATTGCTTCTTACTTTACCCTAGTTTGCACTAGTGTCTCTGTCTCTGATTATTGTTCTCATTTCTCTATACTGCAGATAGTCATCTCAGTATTGCTCCCTTCAGCCATCCCATATTTCTCAATTTCCACAAAAATCTTTTGTGAAGAACTTTATCGAACGCTTCTTCAGATCCAAATGCACAGTAATGATCCATCATTCATTCTCTTGCACTACATCTAATACTCTCAATTGGTTAGTGATGTAAGACCTTCCTTTTCTGAATCAAATTGTTTGTCCATTATTACCTTACTGTCTTCCAAATATTTCACCCATCTGTCCTTGATTATTACTTTGCAGAGTTTACCTATAACACTAGTTAGTGATACCAGCTTGTAGTTAAATGGTCCCACTTTATTTTTCCCTTTTCCATCTGCCAATCATGTTCCTATTGTTGCTGTTTTTTAAATCTCTCACATATCTGTCTTCTGTGTGTGTGTTTGTGTGTGTGTGTGTGTGTGTGTGTGTGTGTGCGCAAAACTGTCCCTTTGGTTCACTTTGTTCCCATATTCAACAAGCGAGAAAACTGTGGTTCTGTATAAGAGAACCAATGAACTGCATATACCACAGTATATATATATATATATATATATATATATATATATATATATATATATATATATATATATATATATATATATATATATATATATATATATATATATATATATAAATTTTTTTTTCCTAGTAGTACATTGACTTGAAATTGACAATACTCATCATTGAAATGAAGCACTGTACATGTTTTGTATATTCTAAGCCACAATTGATTATAAATAAATGTGTGACATTAACTGTAAATAGCTATACTATCATTCTATCATATTTACAAGGAAACTCACAGAAAAAAATTGCTGTTTTTCAGTGTCAAAGTTCATTGAACTCATCCTATATAAGCAGTTTAAGCATTCCTGAATGCATAAAGTTCATTCCACAGTGTGTCATAATGATAACAAAAGTTCTTTTCACATTCTCACAAAGGCTATGTTCATGCTAGATGAGTAATTAGATCCACTGAGAAGCATATACTTTCCCTTAAAATTATGAAGTAAAATTATTGGATATTCACAAGTACATACTAGTGTGGCATTTGCTCTGTTCTGCTTTGACCTCATTGAATAGATTTCCATCCCATAAAATAATAGAGTAACATGCTCAATTCTTTACCATTATCTGTGGTTTCTGAATAGCTGAGATTATCACATTTTATGAAATTTCAATATATTGTTTACTAAATATGTCAAAAGAAAGATTTTGCCATAGCTCTTTGGTAAGACAGGCATAATTTGATAGAATTTCCAAAGAAAGGCCAGTTCTCCATATATTACCTATTATTCATTAACATCTGCCATCATTATTTAGTTCTCTCTCTCTCTCTCTCTCTCTCTCTCTCTGCTGACCCAAAAGATATTAAGTTTCAGATTTTATTTTCAACTTTGCATCTCTTAGAGAAATAATTTGATTTTTTTTTCATTTGGCTGTACTGGTTTCAAAATGACACATCACTTGCTTCTTTTGAGCATTCCATCACCAAATCCTGAAATCATGGCATTTGAAAAGCAAAGAAAATGTCTGTTTACTTCATACTTTTGAGTATCACTGCCATGACTGAATACTTTTTACATAAAAGATCCCCATCCCCACAGCTGTTTTCTACACTGAGCATGACAAGTCAATGACAGAAAACCTGGCAAAACAAAAGATTGATCATTTAAAAGAAAATCTGGCAGAGAAAGGTAGGCTGATTATAGCTACATCAAAGTTTAATGACAACTGTTATAAAGACATAGCTGATAACAATAGTTTAATGTCTTATCAAGCTGCACTAAAGCAACATCATCCTGTCTTCACATCAATCCAGTAGTTTCCATCCTCACTAAAAAGTGAGTTGAATCAAATGACTTCCTTTTAAGTACATATGTACATAAAGCTATACTATGAAAAAAAAAATAAATAAAAATAAAAAATAAAAATAAATAAACAAAATAAATAAGTAAAGGTTTTGAAAGCTGACCTTGCAATCCATGTAACATATTTTTACATCACTCATAAATGCTGCCTAGTAATCACTGGTAAAGCATGAATCACCCATGGTTGTAAGGAATAACAAACAAATTCTTTGTAATATATAAAGCAAAATGCATACTGTGTGAAAACTATATATATATATATATATATATATATATATATATATATATATATATATATATATATATATATATATATATATATATATATATATATATACCTTGGCTTTCATGACATGGTTAATATTAAATCAATTATAAGGAATCTTGTTGAACTCATCACTGCAATATTTGGCTGTGCTAAGTTCTCTTGTTAAACTCATCACTGCAATATTTGGCTGTGCTAAGTTCTCAGAGTTTAAAGCAAAATTAATTCCTTTTTGATAATTAAATAAAACAAATTTTGAAGCACTAGTAAATGACAACCTGTAACATCCAAGAAATTTATTACTAAAAATTCTTCATGAGACTGCATTTTTATGCTATTTGCTTACATTTTATATTTATCCCTACAGAAAAAAGTGAGTAAATATGAGCAATAGAGGGATGCAACTACTTGCAGCTGTCTGACAGATACTGCACCAACATATGCAAGCCACCAAGACTCTAAAGCAAGGTAATCGTGCGGGCATCCCCAAACAGGTGACCAAGTGCAAAGAGTGATGCTCAAGCGAGGCGTCCAGGTAATTGTGACACAGTACACACCTGAAGTCTGCGGGTTGGTGTTTACACACTCGCAAAATACTTGCTGAGTCCTTCAATCCAAGTTCGGCTTACAAGGAGGTCATCTTTACCTTGGGCTGGAGATTTTCATGGCGACCATCTACAACCTCTCACTCATAGCATCTACCAAGATGTTTTCATGGCGACCCAAAAGCTATGATGCAATGATGTACTGATTGCTGCTGACCACTTAAGTGCTCCTTATGTTTCTGATGCACAGTTGTATAAATAAGGCTTACAGGCTTTTAATTTTCACTGCATACTGTCTAACAATTTAGTAGAAATGTAGAAGGCATAAGGATGTGCATAATTTTTTATAGATTTGATTTCTTTTTACTAATTATAAAAAAAGAAATCTCAATTCAGTGAATAAAAAGATATGCTGTTCTTCTTAAACTTTGCAATTTTTGGTAAATCTGATTTCAGTATCAACTACACAAAATTAAAATGACAGATTATTTAAGAACATTTCATAATGGGACAAATTTCAAGTGCACATCAATGTAATCCTGATAAAAGAAAATGGGATAAATTTTCTTTATATTTAACTCACAGTATACTATTAATAAAAAAAAAAAAAAAAAAAACACACACACACAGAAGCATCACTATTATATGTAGCCAACAACAAGCAGTCATCAACAAAACCTTTTGATAGGTATGACAATTTGGCCAGCTGGCTCTAAAGAGACAGCATGCAGAGACACTGTCCTTCACACACACGAACACAACCTCTCTTTGGGCAGACAGATCACAACCGTACTGCACTCTCACACAAAGGCAATACCTGGAACACTGTTATGCTGGCCCATAACAGACTGTCAAAGTTCTTGCGGTCACAAGAGGTTGAATTGTCCTCATTCTGTTTGCAGAATTTGCAACCGAAAAGATTCATGCCCAGTATACTAGAAAGAGAGGAAAAATGGGTGAACCACAACTCAGCCATACTTAAACAATAAAAAAAAAAAAAAAAAAAAATTAAGTGGCTAGAGAATAGAAAATAAAAAAAAATTATTATTTCCTTTTCCCATAAATCAAAAGCAAATCAGTAAAATAGATAGGTAAGTATGAAAACAGGAAATAAACAGTAAACTCTCCTGATAGCTTTTAATATGAGAATCCAAAGGATTTTCCAGAAAATGGTTGATTTCCTGCAAGAAGCTCCATAGAATGTTATACTATCTTCCCCCCTTGTCATGGGTTTCCTTTCTACATTGTTAATGATGAAATGCATAGTCCAGATAGTTACAAATTAACTATGAATACAGTGAGAGTCACAGAGCAAAGTTTTGTGGAAAATACCACAGAGAATACGTTTAATAAATATTGGCAACATGGCCTTGTTTATGATGCATATGTTTATTTTCTTCTAAGAATCTATATAATGAATAATGTACATAAATCATACAAATACACTTACAGTGTATATATTCAATAATGTACATAAATCATACAAATACACTTACAGTGTATGATACATAAAGGAGCTATTTGGTATGCAGTAAAATTCAGTCTTACTCAAAGATCTTGAATCAGAGAGTTTACTATATCCTGCTTCACAAATCAAATTATGTATAACCTTAAGGATATAACCAGATTCACTACAGATACATACACTAATCATTATCCCAGAACAAAATAAACTCATGGAATTTCCACAACATCTTGGTGAAACTGTGAGCAAGGTTAGGGGAGCCAGGCAAGGGAGAAAAGAACCACTAAGCCTACATGGTATGTGCATCTGCTGTGCTAGTGGCTGAATATACAGATAAAGGTAGGAAAAATTCTATAAATATATTAATGATCCTGAAAAAAAGAAAATACTAATTCATTAATCTTTAAAACTCTTTCTATTTAATCTTTACTCCTATCTTAATCTTTACTCCTTTTAATAATTCAAAGTTTATACTATATAAGGCTCTATTCTTTAAACTCCCTATTGTGTATATAACATTTAATTCATAACTGATAATCTATGTCCAATACACTGATATCTCATCTAACTGTCTCACTAATTCATGTCTTCATCTATTTTTTAAGGGTACAGATAGGTGTTGACTGCTTACTGAAACTCCTCACCCAAGTTTTTTTCCTCTCTGAATATTGTGAGAATTTAGTAATCATAACACAAAAGCTTTTGTCTAGAAACATCAGTCAACTGACCACTGAAAGCTGCTGTAGTCTTATTTTTTTCTCTATCTCTTGATAATAAAAGAGCTCACTGACACTTTTTTTTTTTTTTTTACAGCACACTGCAGCAACAGCTGACAAAGTCCAATTACAAATGGACTCAGGTTTAGTGAGGAAGCTGTGTAAGAAGTATGGTGTTGTCTCAGTAACCATGTATAGGTGAGCTTAAATCTAAGAAATTCTAGGTTGCAGAAATAGCAGACTACTTATGATCGAGCTTAAAAAAAAATATGCAATAAACTTGGAAAGTCCATGCTGTAAGTATTAGGTTTAAGGTTTAGCATATCTCTGACAAAAGAAAGTAATAAATCCATGACCTGGAGCATATCAGACAACTTGAAATTGACAACAGCAATCCTTTTGAGGTTCTTCTTATGGGAAAGAAAAAAAGAAAAAAAAACTATGAATGAAATATTATCCAAATCAGGACATCTATAAAAACAACTGAATTCAGAATGTTAATATATGAGGTATGGAAAACTATAGCCAAAAAAAGCGAAAATGTTGATTTTTCAAGGATTACTTAGAGAATATTTCACGATTTATATGGAGAAGTTAGAAAATTTGTAACTGTAGCCAACAATTGTGGATGGGGTGGAAACACACACACACACACACACACACATACACACACACAAAAAAAAAAAAAAAGTTTAAAATCAAGCCAGCCCACATATTTCAGCCCAAGGTAATGGCAAAAATCTTCCAGGGTGTTTGGAAATTTCATCATTATCCTTTTACTTCAGTCTGTGATAAAAGCACAGATCCATTTCTTTTCTATTACAGAATAAGTATTCACAGTTAGAATCAGTGAAACTAATGAGAATAAGAGAACACAAGGAGTTTGTAGATCAGCTGCCATACACAAAGAAGTTTCTCTACCTCTCCTGCCCTTTGTAGTCCCTGTCTATAAAGAGGGAGAGGGAGAGGGCAGGGATTAAATCCCTCATGGACCACTCAAGGTATGCAACTCATATCACTTGAGGCATAATAATCACAATGCCTCAAGTAGAGTTGGATTGATCTGAAGTATCTCAAGACTACATGGCTTTCCTCCTTTTAAAATCAATTTCTCTTGTTTCCATGTAGTGCACATCTTCATTCTCCCATCCCTGGAACTCCATTTTTCTCAAGGAAGTGTAGGCCACATTGTGATTTCTGGTGATACAGTTTGATGGATCAAAGAGTATTTTCTTCTTTAAACATCACTGTCTTCACAGATCTTCACTGCTAGCAATCAGCTTAATGCTTCCTAATTTGAAGCACAAAAATAAAAAAAAATTATCCAAAAGGTAGCCATGCAAAGAAATGGCTAAGAATTGAGCCACTGACTGGTCAGCTTAGACTGTTCTAACACAACATCTGCACTGAATACAAAAGTGTGAGAAAGTCCATTAATGACAGTCCCAGTCAAAATCCATATTACTCAGGTATTTGATTTCTATATTCTCTATATTCACATCATGTATTATTCTATTATTGATGATTATTCTATTTATTGAGCTTCTATATCAATTAACAATTTTTTTGTGATGTACCCTGTTCAAGGCTATACACTTGAGATTCCTATAATATGTGTTTTTGTTGTGCATTTTATCTATTACACAATTAACAAAAAAATATAATCTAAAATTCCTGATCTTATTATGCACATTGAATCAGTATAGCATGGATTGGGGCAATGTAGGTCTTGACATCTCAGCACTAAGTCACAGTGTAGTCCTTCCCCAATTTACCTCCCACCTTCCTGTCTTCCTGCCACCCTGCCACCCAGCCAGCATACCATCCCGAGGGTTGCTGCAGTCTGCTAAGTTGGCTATCACACTGGGAAGATTTTATGCATATTTCTGGTTATAAAATCATGAACTTTTGCATTTGTGGACCAAGTATCATGTTCTTCCTGTCACACTTGCCTCACAGTCTCTCATCATACCACAGTCTTAACTGATGTATTTCCATAACAAATAGGGCTGATGATGCTTTGGCCCTAATGACACTTAATTTACTGAATAAAAAAAAAAAAAAATGTGGAGACAGAAATGACTTGTAAGAAGAGAGAAGAACAATGAAATGATGTGGCTATTGCAGGAATTGTGTCTTGAGGGCAAAGACAGCAGATGGGAGTCAGCAAGGGCCAGTTTTATGAAATATTGAGTCTTGTGCAACCAACAATAGCCAAGAAAGACACAAAGCTGCTGTGGGTTCTGGTGCAGAATGATTTGTTTATGTTGCTGCTGCTGTTGATAATTATTGTTTTATTTGTCATGAAAAGTGTGGTCCTTTGGTGAAATCTACCATAGCACATATATACCCATAATGTATAGTCTTTAGTAAAGTGAATTTTTGATGGAACTGTGAGAGAAATATTCTCAATTCCTAACTCAGTTTATGTTTGATATGTTACCCATAAAATGTGGTTTTTATTACACATTTTCCTTATAGCACAGGCACATCCTGGGACACCTTGTGTGTGTTATAGCAATCTTGACTGTACTTTGATTATAATATAGTTTTTATCATCAATATTTGCAGATGAATCACATACTTGCATTATGTATTCCTGAGGCAGAATGAAAAAAAATGTCATGTGTATGAAACACACTATAAAATAATCTTATAGCTGGATCTATCAAGAAGAAGAAGAAGAAGAAGAAGAAGAGTATACTACTACTACTATACTATAATATACTATACTATAGTATACTATACTATAGTAGTAGTAGTATAGTGGAACCTCAGTTATCAAATGCTTCCCTTTTTGAACAAATCAGTTTTTGAACAAAATTTTGAAACTCATAATTACTTTGGTTGCCATACCATAATTCGGTTCTTGAACAAAGTTACTTGATTTCAAATCTAAAAGACAAAGGAAAGGCTGCTGTTTATTACTAATTTATTGTTTCCTTAAATATTTCTTTATTTTTATGTATTTAGAGGAGAGACACATTGGTTAAGACAGTAATTCAATCTTTGAAATAAATTAAATGTGATCTCACTGAAGAGCCTCAGTGTAAATAAACAGTTTTTCGGTGCTCAGGAGTAATCCTGAGCCACCTGTGGCTTTCTCTATAATCCACAACCCCATCACAACTGCATTTTCCCATCAGCTTTCCTCAGCAGCAAGATGTCTAAGTGTTATGATCACCTTCATTTTGGCAGTAAGTGAGTTGCTCTTCTCTGTGTCACTCTGTAAGGCTTCCCTCACCAGATTGGTGACAAAGAAAATACCTGCATGGGTTAAACAATATCTTCTAATGAGTTCTGTCACTAAGTTCATTCAATACATCCTTTCTAGATAAATAATTTCTGAGCTGGAAATTTTGTGGAGCGGCCATCAACGCAGTGGGAGCATGTCATAAGCTGCTAAGACAGGACGGACTGGAGTACAGTAATGGATTAATCAATTTTACATTGATTCCTATTGGGAAAATAGTTTTGGTTTCCAAACATTTTGGATTTCTAATAGCATTCAGGAATTAATCAAGTCCAAGAACTGAGGTTCCACTATATTAACATTAATAATCCGCAAGAAATATAAGTCATCCAAGGCTTTGACCCTTGTCACAGAATACATGGATAAGCATTTGAACCACAGGATGACTCTGAAGCCAAATGAAGTTATGTGATAAAAGACAACAAAACTTGTGTGTATGTGTGTATATATATATATATATATATATATATATATATATATATATATATATATATATATATATATATATATATATATATATATATATATATATATATATATGAAGCAACCAAAAAATAGCAAACACTTCAAACAGGGAAAAAAATAGGAACAGCTTGACTAAAGAAGAGCTATAATATACACTGGATGGTGTTTGAAGAATAAGATAAACAAATTCTAACTGAAGTGTTTGCAATGCCATGAAATTTTTCCTCTTCAAATGGATAGATATAGTTGTTGATGGCACGACAGCTGACCCACAGTGAGTTATCTCATCAATGGCACACCTCAAGATGAAGGAGTGGCAGTTTTTATCCTTAATTTCATTTTCAATTTTTGGCTAGGCTACTTTTCATATAAATAAAGTAGAAGAGAAAATTAGGTGAATTCTTGATGAGCATGAAAAAAACAACTTCTTGATAACAGGTAATGGAATAACTAGGGAATAAAAGAACTACTAAATACATGAGTAATGTTGAGAAATTTGACTTCTAAGAAAGAAGCTTGGAATAGATGAAACTGAAATATGACTGGAGAGAGACAGAATGATAAAGAGTATCCATGACTTCAAGAAAGTAGGTTAGGTAACAGTAGATACAAAGACAGAACATGGGCTTATGTTGAATTTTGTAAACTACAACTAGAAAAACACATATGTATAAGTGAATAGCACATCACAAACACATTAATTCCATTAATTTCATTCTCTAGTTTTTCTTTCTTCTCTTCTTACACTCTTCCCTTTTGCCCACTTCTTCTCTTCCTTGCACAAGGAAATGTTCATTATTGTCATATGCAGGGCCACTGATAGCATGAAAAGAATGCACTAAACACCAGAGAAAGTTATTTCACTGATCTGTTCTTCCATAACTGTAAATCTCATAAATGATAAATTCAAAACTGCTTCAAGGTACACTTTGCTGTGTATGTATGGGAATAATAGATTAAAAATAATGTTTAGCAGTATAACATCACTTCTAAGTTAAAAAGCAGGATCCCTAAAAAGGTTTGATATGAAAATAGGGTCTCATAAATATATAAAATAAAACTATCTATCTAAAACACTCAGATCAAAGAGGTCATTGGAACAAAGGGACTAGACATGGTAAAATTTCCTTAAACTTTTCCATCAACTTTGCTATTTTCTATGGCTGAATGTGGGGCATTTTATAGATTCTTATTTTGATAAGCAATTTTATTTTTATCTCAACCCTGGGTATTTCTTCAAAGCCCATAATTTTATCAAAATTCTCCCATGTTTCTTGGGGTTTTGTATTGCATATCATAACATTCTACCAGAGGAAAGCAAAATTTGTGGACATAGTTTGAAGAAAATCATGTACACCAGCCTTAAGCGGTGTGTCAAAAAAATAAGGTGGTCAGCACAGGTCACAGGGAGATGAGAAGGCCACCATGAAGGGTCACCAGACAAGAGGGAATAAGACAATAAGTGCCTCCACAGTTCTAATGAGTCATGTGGTGCAGCAAGCAGCTCACTCCACTACCATGACAAGAGGCTAAGGGGAGTAACTAAGGGACCAGATGATGGCTAATTCAAATTATTGGTTAGTGCTGTAAGATGGTCTACATATAGCAGGTCACAAAAGTTCACTATGATGTTTTTTTATCACTTTCCATTTTCTCTTATGTAGCAATAAAATTCTAAAGAAAATAAAACAAGAAAGAAAGAAAGAAAAAAAAAAAGGAAACCTGAAAATATAAAGTTTGTTAAATTCCACACATCAGTAATTATCCTTAGTTCTACATTATCAAATCCAATACAAAGAATTATATTGATTTTGGTGAATAGGAAAATCTGAAGAACTCATACATACTCTTCTCAAAATTATTACATTTTCCAAGGTCGGAACACTTCTCTCTGGACTCTGAGCAAGAATGGTAGGGGAGAAGCCTTCACAACTTTTACTTCAATGTCACTTATTAAAAAATATAATGAAATTCAAGTAGAAATCTTCTCTGTAAGTGAAATATACACTTAAAATCATGAAACTTACATTAAACATCTGATTATTGTAGTTGAACCTCAAAATCCTGAATGGTTTGTTTTCTTAATAGTTTTGCCTAATAAAAATCAAGTACATACATTTCAAGTTGCAATTACATACAATAATACTGATATGTAAGACAGGCTATTGGAAAAAGCACTCCCGCATGGTAGGCAGTGGAGTACTCAACACAGGCTGGTGAAATCCAGATATTTAACAGAATGAAGAAACTAAATCGTATCTTGATAGACTTTAAATCATATCTTGATAGACTTATCATTTAATGGTAGAAACATGTAACCTGAAAACTCAAGAACCACTATGCAGACAAAATGCTTACAGAACAAGGAGGAAAGCTCAGATCCATGAAACAGGGAGCAGTGAACATTGCAGTATAGACTGCTTGACAAGAAGATTCAGCATCAAGCCACTATGTCAATAGTATTTTTTGAGGGAAACACACAGGGCATTAAGTTGCTGCACCTGCAGGACATCTCAGTAGACTCCATACTCCCTCCTGGAGTTAGCCAGTGTGTTAGTTGCTCACAAGCATCCACCAAGGGTGTCTCTATGTTGTCACTATTGCATGTGTGCCTGCTTCAACTTACAGTTATGACAGGACTTTGTGGTTTTGTTGGTTCAGTATGACTGCTACCACTTGAAATCACACAAACAAGATAGCTGAGATAGCTGCAATGAATGTGCTGGGTCAAGAAACCTTAATTGTAAGCAGAAACTGAACACTAATAAGGAAAAAAAAAAAAAAGCACTTATGAGTTTGGCACTGGTAATATATCAAGGAAGGGAAAGGAAGAAATCTGAGATAGCAATCATAATCATAGCATACCTATTATATTGTATCCAAGATGTGACACTGGAATATGAAAGCCTCTTTAAATTCAAGATCCCAAGTTAAAGGAATAATTTTATGGTATTCATCCAGATGGTGGTATACAGCTACACTGAAGGTTTCTTGAAGATGCATCCAGCATCTTGCAAAAAAAAAAAAAAAAAAAAAAAAAAAAAAAGGATTTGTAGGATAGCTATGCAAATATAGTGAGCGCTGGCATCTGTGGGGCCTGCCATCACAAGCAGTTCCCGCCAAGGCAGGAGTGAGTTGCCCCACACCTCGCTGGCCACGCAGACGTGCGTCCTGTACCAAGCTGAATAAAGGCAGACAACGGCAGCCGGTGTCTTTCTAGCCAAGCCCCCCTACATGGCGCAGTGACCTCGAAGCTACGTGCTGTTCATCATGCCATTGCCATGTCACCTTGGTGCAACTCTGCAAGGCCGCCGGAGCCCTGTGGCAGGCCGGCTGTCCCTGTCGCTTGTCACTCAAGCTCAGTCAACTCTCCTGGCCCCGCAGCAGGCCATCGCATCACCACAGGTGCCAGCACTCACTATATTTGCATAGCTATCCTACAGGATTCCACCTTTAATTTATCTAAGATTGACCCTTTTCAACTTCATACTTAGACCAATGGTCCTTCCACAGCTGGCAACACTGCTGGAAGCCCTGTTTCCTGAATTACTACCAGCTGTGCTATTGTATTTACTGGTTCCCAAATAAGGATCTTTTGAGCAGCATCAAGATTCACAAGAGCCAGGTCTGCTGAGTAGGTAGTCTAATTTCCATGTTGGTCAAGAAATTCTGCGATAGTTATAAAGAATATTTCGCTATGTTGTTGTAGTGCAGCAAATAGTGACTCTCATGAATCCAATCTCTTGCAATGAAATACATCATGCAGATGAACTTGATAATACTGTTGGTCAATAGTCTAACAATCTGATATGTATTTATGATGCAGAAAACAACACTTTGGTTCTCATTTGTCTTGCTTTTTTTTTAGTCAGTTGGAAACTGGAGATTTCCAATGTGAAAAATGAGCTTTAATTGTCAACCAGATTGTACCTTTCTCCCAGAAGATAAAGAGCAATGCTTTTATAATGACATAGATAGTAATATTAATTTGTTTTACACTAGCTGCCCATGCTTAACATTAAGGCCTAATTTGGATTGCATTTGGTGAGTCAAGCTAGAGAATTTATGCAGTTAAATAAAGATGGTTCATTAAAGCAGCTCATGTAAACAAAGGAGCAATCCTGTTACAGCTTGAGGATGATTTCATTATCATGATTTATGTAAACTGTTTTGAATTTGGAAATGAAGCTGCACTCTTAACTATTCAGCACAAGGCTCTCACTACATCTACAAGAGCACACCTCAACTTCCAAGTAGTTATATTGTTGTCAGCACCAATTTAATAAAACAAGACAGGCAAAAAGTATTAACAATTGAGGGTCATGTGTGAGCAACATTATCTTTGTGGAAAATTCTGATATTCATGTGGGAAGTTAAATAATAGAATATCTAGACATTCTATCCAGCTGTGACACCTGTTCCTAAGAATTCCTTCCAGCAGGGTGACTGTGATTGAATTTCACATAACAACAGATGACCAACTCACAAGAAGACAGCTAGGAAAGATACTGGGTTAACTGTGAGCACCAGCAAGCAGATCCAGAGCCTCCATAGTTATAATGCCAAAGATTTTTTCCACTGCCCACAACAGTCCTCAGAGTTTCTTTCACCAAACTAAGGAGCATAGTAGAGACAGACACATCCCCAAGAGCCCGTTGACAAGACTAACCCAACATCCAACAGCTCTAAGTGCTCCCTAAACCTGAGCTTATTCACAATTCAGCTGAGCTCAATGCCAATTGCCATTCATCCAGAAACCTGGCTCTCTCTGAGAAGCAAATTAAGATGGCAGTTGTGAATCCCCATCATCACTCAGAGTACACAAGAACAAATGAACAAGGATGCCTTTGGATAAATAATAAAAGACGGAGGAAGAATGGACAGTATATGGAAGAAACCAGCCATTACCAAGGAGTATTTGGATATAGTCACAAAATACACATTTGTAAATCAAGATGCCATGAAACTTGATGTACCACTGCACTCAATCCTTACATCAAGAAGAAATATGTTAAGTAGCAAGTTAATTTTTGATTCGTGCTTGATAATAACATGGACTGCAGTAATCTCCATCATATCAGAGTCAAAATGATCACAACATCCAAATGCATATCTAGCAATTTCTCAACTCAACAGAATTTTGAGGTTCAAGAGTATTAGTAAGAAATTCATGTTATATGCACACCAAAAGACTGAACAACTCACCTGAATATGAATATAAAAAGAATAAGAAGAGAAAAAAAGATGGCAACATTGTCCATTGTGCGCAGCATAACAAACAGTTGGCGCCGCAGCTGAGGCATGAAGCGCACCAATTTGAGGATACGCAGCAGCCTGAATGTACGGAGAACTGACAAACCAGAGCCCTGTCCTGCCTGCTGGTCCACCATCTGTGTGGAGCTGGAGTAGCTCTGATACATTTCCACCACACTGTAAGAACCAACCATTACAATAGTTAGTGACAAAAACTGACATTCAATGTAGACTCAGAATAAAATGCATTGTATTCTAGACACATATTTCAAGCATTACCTTAATACAACAATGACTCCATCAAACACATTATAACCATTGCTGATATAGCCAAAAGGTCCTTCTGCTACGATTTTTAGGAGCATCTCCACAGCAAATACAGCAGAAAATATGTAGTTGCTTGTCTCAACAATGACCGTCAGTACGTCTGGCTGATAGGGAAAAGAAAGTAAAGGCAAGTCATAAGTTATGAAAATAAACAAAAATCAAATATTCAGAATCAATATATATTCTGTTATGATTTTAGAATAATAATAAAAATATCCCAATTATGTAAATCCTCTATTTCTCAAAAGATGTATATTAAATATTGTCATTATATACAATGACTTTTATTTCTACATTTTTCTTCTCCTAAAGGTGCTATACATATGTTAAAGAAGACTTACATATGAAAAAAACAAACATGACTGATTTCAACTAAAAGAAAAAGTTGCCCCTATAATTTGATTCTTTATACACTTTGTGTCCTAAACCTCAAACCCTAATAAAATGCTTCAGGCATAGAGATATGTCAGGGCACTTTGCCTGGGAAAAGTCATCTTTACAAACAGCCCTTAGAAACTGAAAGGAATTTCTCTGCATAATGTGTGTAAATTATAACAGTGGATGCAAAGGGATAGAAGACAGGTCTAGGAAGCCTTACCCTGGGAATTTGACGTAAGAAAGAAGATGAAATACTGAGTAAATTGTTGGGAGGGCTTTAAGGTAATCTTCACATGTATAAGAAGCAGTTGGCAGTTGTAACAATGCTTACAGGCTTGGAAATATGACAGTAAAGAAAGTTTAAGGGAATCCCAAGAGAATGTGACAGTTGATTCGGGTGCAATACTTAAATAATGGCAAGGGTGTTGATGTGGGAATCTGCTTTTAAGTGTGAGAGAAGCAATAAAAAAAATATGTAGTTAGATTTCTGGATGACCATCAGTATATGTCCATATGTTATATAAATGAGTAATCACATTTATCCTCCTCTATGTGTAATGTCAACAGAAACTCATACCTAAAAGTCTTTACATACTAAACTATTCATCCTATTGGCCTTACATATCTAATATCAAATTAATTCTTCTTCACCAATCATTCCTCTTTCATATTTAAATGCCTAATTCATTACAACACATGCTCTGCTAAATCTGCTATTTCTCTTCTTGCATTAATTTTTCACACTTTCTTACTTCCATAAGTGCTATTCCACACGTTTTTTGGACAAATTATCTTTATTACACTCACTCATCTCTCCACTTGTATTCACATGTTTTGTAGTTCCATCCCATACAATTCTGGCAGTAACACTAAACCCTCAAAAAATGTTTTTTATTCATTCCAAGTAATACAAAACTAAAGACTATTCCTTCAAATCCACACCTTTCTTGCCTCATTCACTTCACACTTCACTTTTACATCCATTACTTCATCTACAGCAACAAGCTACCCTAAATACTCAAAGGCCACTTCCTAAGCAACTTGACATTCAAAACTACAATCTTCTTTCCATCTATCCTCCTCATATACTTCAATACTTTTCTTCTTTGATCCCCATTCTCTAATTAATTATTTTGATTTCCCCACTCACTGCCATAATTTTGCATTTCTTACTATCTTCTACTGTTATTTTCATGTGTTTCTGAAGTTGCATGAAATTGCATGATTTTCCATTCTGCAATTACACTACACAACAGTTTCTATTTACTCTCATCTCTATCCTGTCCACTTTACATGTGCACAAGTTTACCATTATTTTCACTCTTTTATCCTTTTCACTGGCAAACTCTGGAACTCTCTTCCTGCCTTTGTATTTCCCTCTGCCAACAACTTAAGAGGAGTATCAAGACACCTCAGAAAATAAACTGTTCTCTCTCTCTCTCTCTCTCTCTCTCTCTCTCTCTCTCTCTCTCTCTCTCTCTCTCTCTCTCTCTCTCTCTCTCTGTTCTACTCCTATTTCTTCTTGGGAACAGCATCATAAATGTCTTTTTTTTTTTGTCCATTTCGTTGCTCTTGATCAACCTCTCTGACAATAAATCTATCCTTCTTCGTTTCCTCAACTAACACACTTTTCCAAACTCATCCACAAGGTGTCCCATCATCTGCAGTATCATCACTGCAAATTATCAGATTCTACCCTTCCTCATCACCATTCACTAAACTCATATCTCTATCTGGCACTCTCTCATTCATTATAAAAATATTAAGAGATATAGTTTGCAACAGGTAAGTTTCTACTAACCTGGTTGTGGTATTCAATTCCCATGCTAAGTGTGTTAATCAGGATTGCAACCAGAATGCCTCGTTGGAAGTACCGATGTTCCACTAACTTCTTGGTATATGTCTGGATTTTAGAGCAAAATTTACTTAATCCAGAAGGTGGGCGCTGCTCCTGCTCCCTCCACTCGTCATCACTCCAGTCTGATCCTGAGTCACATGAGTCTGAGGCTGAATAGTAACCCAAGAATCCTGCTGGAGCTTGGTCCCCTGAGAAGAAGAGCGTTGGGGCCGAGAAATGCTTCACACCTTTGGCCAAGGAGGAGTAGAGAGTGTGGACGGAGTGGGAGTCTATGCCAAGATGTGTGGGCAGGGCAGCAGAAAGAGCACCGCTTAGAGCCAGCAGCTCACCACAGGTGAGGGAGCCCTTGCCTGTGGAGCCATTATAAGAGGGTGTGCGAGAGACAGAATGCAATGGGGATTTGCTCTTTCTAAAAGGTAAGACAGGAGGAGACAGAAGGGAAGGCATCAAAGCAGGAGGGACTGGGGTGTGAGGTGATGGAGGCAGAGGTTCTCGGAAATATGCAGGATCTATAGGTTCATCATCTGTTTGTGTTGTCTTCTCACTGTGACATACATTCTTGGTGGCTGTTTCTCCTTGGTGGCCGTGCAGTAGCACAACATCACTAAACATGACTGAGCTGCGGCGCCTTTGCCGTGGTGTGCAGATGCCTTGGGTACCTGGAGAAGGGGGCACTAACTCACTTCCATCTCCACTGGAAATTTTGAGGATGACTGGCCTGTGGGGTGAAACTTGCTGATCCCCATCAGAGTGCTCAGTGCCAGAGCAGGGAGCACTAGTGGTTCGCCCATCATCCTGGACTTCACGAACCTCTGGGGGTGACAGTAATTGAGGTGATGCTGGGGCTATGTTGTTCATAATAGTAAGGGCACCACCATGCCCCATAGCCCCAGGACCAGAAGGAGGCAGTGCCACAATAGTGCCAGGAACCCCAGCTGTACATCCACTCTCTCGGCTGATGAGGGCACTCTGGGCTGCCTCATACTGACGGCGGCGGCGCTGCTTTTTGAGACTCAACTGTCTAGGATGATCTGAGCGGTTTCTTCTACGAAACTGACGGTAATGCACATATAACTTGCGTTTCCCCCGTCGCCAAAGGTGAGCAATGTACTTAATGATCTCAGCATAGCAGGAATTAGGTTCTGCAGTGGAGCCCGACGCCAGGGTGCTTGTGGACTGAAATCGGGCACGCTCCATCTTCATGCGCTCCATCTCTCGTTTCTTTGTCTCAGAGAACTGAGTAGCGATGACGACCAGGCACAAGTTGATCATGAAGAACGAACCAATCTTAGGGGAGCAAGAATTTTATTAGTGTTCACATAGTGTGACATTTTTACAAGCTGAATTAATGACATCATCAGCAAATTGGCTTACAGCAATCATATACAGCATCCATTACTTATCTTTCCATATTCATTATAATATATATATATATATATATATATATATATATATATATATATATATATATATATATATATATATATATATATATATATATATATATATATGTAATTACTTACCACAATGAGAAGAACAAAGTATATCCAATCCCAAAAGGAATGAGCATCTTGAACATAATACATGATATCTGTCCAACCCTCCAAACTTATCACCTGCAGAGCAAGAGATTTTCAATGATAAAAACAAGTTAGTGTGCCTTTACTATTGGGAAAACAGGATATATGCAATAACACACAAGGCTATATCATCATTTCTCACTTACCAGGAATATGGCAACCCATGCTAAACCAATATTATCGAAGGATATTGCTCCCTGAAATGGATTCTTGTCTCCTGGTCTGCAGTCAGTGTAGTACTGATTCCAGTTGACACAGGAATCATTTGACATATCATTTGGGATATACATCTGTGCAGAATCATTACACACCTTGCCTGTGTGAAAAGCAGGAACAAAAGGGAAAATTTTAAAATATATAGAAAATGAAAGTTTCCTTCATCCATCTGCCATGAAAGATGTGATATTTTTTCTAATACTGAGGTAACAAGCTGACAAGAATCAAGTTATTTCACAGGTCTAATCATCAAAATCACATTATTATTCAATTCACATGTTAGTATGAGCAGAGTTAAACTTTGGACAAACAAATGCTAAGCAATTCTTTGATTATGAAATTACAGTAAACTCTCAGTATTTTGAACCCCATTAAAGCAAATTTCACATTTATTGAATATAATATGGTCTACTGACCATCTATCTGATTTATCAAACAAAAATCGGTAAATGAGGTGGAATGTTTGGTCAGCAGCAGCAGCAGCACTGGTAGGAAAGTGAGTGAGTGAGGGTGAGAGGGAGGAAGTGAGTGGGTAATGGTGGTGGTGGTGATGAGTGCACATTGCACCCGCACATTATTGCCTCTGCCTCAGTCTCGCAATGGTAGTTAAAGTGGAAGGTTGTGCTTGTATGTATGTATGTATGTATGTATGTAAGTATGTATGTAGCTATGTATAGTATGTATTTTTGTTTACTTCATATTTAATATGAAGATAGTTTGGTTGGGCAGGCACGAAGATTCCCTACCTGGCAGTGCTGCCACTTTAGTGCTAATCAGATCTACAGTATCTCATATGTCAGTTATTTAGTATCTAAGAACAATGCTTCAAATATTTGCATATGATAAAACAAGTCTATATAACGTTGTGAATGTATTAAATTTTAAGACAGTAACGATGATTTATGAACGAATGACATGAATCCACAACACGTGTGGTGCTCAGCAATGTTGTCGCCAGGTGACCCCTCCTGGGCCTCAGGTCACTATGCCTCAGGCAGCATCACCATGGGGCTGGCATGTAGCACCACTAAAACTAGGATTGATTTCAGTGTTACCCCTGCCACTCTGCTATGTTACTATATCATTACATTTACACTACACTGATAAAATACTCATGTCTAATCTCAACTGAAGTTCAGTCATTATAATAATAGTAATTATAACAGATGATGATTTACATACTCTTCATTAAAGTTTTTTATACCTTGAAATATTTTAATATATATATATATATATATATATATATATATATATATATATATATATATATATATATATATATATATATATATATATATATATATATATATTTTGTTTTAATGAGTCAGTATTTCAGTAATATATATATATATATATATATATATATATATATATATATATATATATATATATATATATATATATATATATTACTGAAATACTGACTCATTAAAACAAAATAATAAATTTTGTTTTTAATGTGTGGCAAGCTGACACGCTGGCAACATCAGTCTTGGCTGGCACCATGGGAGCTGGATTGCCAGGTCTGTCCTTTTAAGGAAAAACTGTCATTTTTTTTTAGTTTTGTTTGTTCTATATATTTTCTAAACAAAAAATGGGCAATCTGAATTTGTCTGTTATCTCCTCTTTTTATTAGGTTATCTACTTTTCTGTATAGTAAATTATTGGTGTAAATTTGATTTTCTTAATTCATAATTACATATATATGGTGACTTTTATAGGAAGGCAGTGTCAGAGGGGCACAAAACTTGAAGCTTGCCCATGGCACCACACTAGCCAGCTTCACAACAGATTACCTGGTTGGGGTAGAAGTGACAATACTGCTGGGCAGGGAATTCCTCCACCTGCCCCACCTAGCATATCTTCATATTTGCATCCCACTATAGGAATGTAGAAATGTGGTATCACAAAAGTCACAATTTGTTCCTTGAAAAAAATAGCCAATTACATTAAAATCCAAACAGAATTCTCTTCAGTATCATTGAAGTCTTAGTGACAGAAAGGTCATCTCACTGTGTTGATGGGACACTCACCATTATAACGAGAATGTGGAAGATTGTCACACTGATGCATGCCATTGTCCTTGGGCAGGGCACAGATGTAGTCTCTCTCTTGCTCAGCCACTTGATAATATGAAGTGATAGGTCTGAAAAGGGCAAGTAAATATAAACAAAACAAAAACTAAGGAGTCAAGTCAATGCTCTATGCTGTCACTACCAGACCTTGAAAGTGTAAACATTTCATCCCTAATTTATTTTATCTCACAAGTTGTAAGTAATTATTACTAGTCATTTACAAAAATATAAATGAAATAATGCTTCTTTCTATTACATAGAAGTATACAGGCAGTATAATAAACTTGTTACTTTCTATTGCTATAATAATATATATATATATATATATATATATATATATATATATATATATATATATATATATATATATATATATATATATATATATATATATATATATATGGTGTAATGCGAGTTTCTGCAAATACTGAAAGGGGTGAAAGAATGTGTAATTCTAAGTAGAAAATTTTTATACACATATGTATTTTAAGGCTTTGTCTACCCGTCAGATGAGTTGAAAATATATGGGACTTGTGGGTGTGCTCTGCGTGTAGCTATAAGGTGACGGACAGACAGTTGCACTGTCACAGCCTCAGAGGTGCCACTTGGTCAAATTACGAATGATTTAATCTTTTTGCAAGCAGTGGAATATTACAGTATCTTATAATAAGACAAATGGTATTAAAATGCATGTAATTTACTGATAAGCATTACACGACAACATTATTGCGGTCATTAAAAGTACTCCTGTAAAATACTATGTGCCATTATCACTCAGCTATTTTCAAGGTTGCTCGGATTCGCTACCCCCCTCCTCCCTCGCTTTGATGATGACATGTAGCATTTTTACAGGAGTACTTTTAATCACCACAATAATGTTGTTGTGTAATGTTTATCAATAAATTACATGCTTTTTAATATTATATGTCTTGTTATAAGATACTGTAATACTCCACAGCTTGCAAAAAATAAGATTAAACCATTTGTAATTTGACCAAGTGGCACTCCCCGAGGCTGTGACAGTGCAACTGTCTGTCCATCACCTCACAGCTACACACAGAGCACAAGCCATGAGTCCCATACATTTTCAACTCCTCTGACAGATAAACAAAGCCTTAAAATGCATATGTGTATAGAACACTTTCTACTTAGAATTACACGCACTTTCAAGTCTTTCATTATTTGCAGAAACTTGCGTAAGCACACACACACACACACACACACACACACACACACACACACACACACACACACACACACACACACACACACACACACAAACATACATATGTAATCTACCATTGCAGCTGTCAACATCCTGCCTGGACTTGTCTTGCTACAGCCTCAATATTACTACACCTACCTACTGATACTAAAGGAAAAAGCCTTTGAGTTGCTACACCTAAATCATAAAAATGTAAATACAGTGTTCACTGCAGCAAAGCCAATGAACTTCTGGGCGGGTTGTCATCTGCCCAAGTATCTTCTCATCATGTGCAGGTCTCAGAATGGTGAAGAAGAAAGAAGAGTTTCAGATTTGTTTCTTGTTTGAACTGAAAGGACATCTTGCTTATGATAAAAAAAAAACACTTGAAAAATGAACCATTTGTCATTCAGTTGCTATTAAATGAATATGACTATGAATCATGTAATATTTTTAGTTTAAGTTTCATAGGCAGTCTTTTACAAACTCTGAAGGATGCATGTTCTGA
>NC_087151.1:41670192-41677692 GCF_035594125.1 Scylla paramamosain | reverse complement strand
TTTCTCCTATGAGAGAGAGAGAGAGAGAGGAGAGAGAGAGAGAGAGAGAGAGAGAGAGAGAGAGAGAGAGAGAGAGAGAGAGAGAGAGAGAGAGAGAGAGGAGAGAGAGAGAGGAGAGAGAGAGAGAGAGACAAAGAAGAGAACTACCCACCCTGGCGGCACTGTAATGTTCTGGGGCAGGTCAATGAAGCATCGCTGACGTAGCATCCCTGCCCACAGTTGCACCCCAACAATGCCAAATATGAAGAACACAAAGAAGCACAACAGCAACACATTTCCCAGCATGGGCAGTGTGTCAAGGAGCAACATGACCAGTATCCTCATACCTGTGGGAGGAAGGAAAATGGACAATGATGCCAAACTATCTTTAGTGGTTCAAGAACATACAGTATTTCTGTTGGATTGGTGAACGTTAGTTACTTTCATGGTATTTTCTCAAAGTGTTTCTTAAAGATAACCTGTACAGAATTGTGTATAAAACATAAGGAAACTACAGAGCAGTTGATATATTATGTATATCTTGATTTCTGAAAAAAAAAAAAGTGTGATAAAATCCCACATAAACAGAAGATTGGCTGTCAAATTAAAAAAACAAATGGGAAATCAACAGATTGGATCCATGTTGACAGCAGCATACCTGAGGCTTCAGTTTTAGGATCCATACTTTTAGTAATCTATCTAAACAACACTAATAAAGGAATTCAAAGCGATTGACATCACCAACACCAGCCAGTCTACACTCCAGCACCACCATGCAACTCCGTCAGGCAAACTTATACACTACATGACCATTCACTTATGTTCAGACTTGTGTATTCCCTACTTGGTTACTTAGACATATTTATTAGGCTGTCCCAATTAAGATAAATAATATATGTAAAACACAGAATTCCAAAACAACCAGATATTTCCAACAGGAATAAACATACAGAGAAGGGTGTTCTGTCCTTTCTTTCTTGAGTCATATTACAAAATACAGGGTTCAAATATAGTGATAGACACTTCACATCACATGAAATTTAAGTATGTAGTTGCAATACTAAGGAAATCCTAAATATATTCAAATCTACTTTTAAGATGGTTCTGTTTACTTCATTTTTTTCTCTATTTGAATATTCCTCAAAAGACTGATTAACATAGCAATTAAATATCATCCCAATGCACTTTGAGTCTACCACTGTAATGTGTGTGCTTTTCTGTCTGCAAAACCTTAATCAGCTGATGAAAGAGCTCCCTCAGGGCAATAATGAAAGGATGAGATAATTTCTGATTCAGTCTGGATCTCACCACAAAGATGACCCATTCTGAATGTGCAATGATCTGTGCTATTTCTACAGACAATGTGTGCCTCCTCACAAGTGTTTGTACTGGATGACATGAAGTAGTGCATGCACAAAGAAAGGTGAAAAGCCTGAGACAGGCCAATGCATATAGGAGTGGTGATTTTTTTTTCTCCTTTTTTTCCTGGAATGTTGGACTGATTAGGGTTTTGCCTATAAACAGCATAGCTAATGTGATGGAGAGTATACAATATGATGAAGAATGGAGGACAGTTGGGTGGAGGATGGGGGTGACTTTCAATGAATTACCAAATAGATAATAATGATAATAATAATAATAATAATAATAATAATAATAACAATAATAATAATAATAATAATAATAATAATAATAATAATAATAATAACAATAAAACTCTGAGGGTCATATCAGCAAGGGCACGCAGAACTCACTAGGAATCCTGTTGATGGCCCGCAGTGGTCGCAGAACTCTGATGGTCCTGATGGCAGAAAGGTTCATGTCCTCCATGGCCAGGAAGTACTCCAGTCCCCTGTCAGTCCAGGAGACAAACATGTGCATAACACAGAAGGAGGTAAAACATTCAAAGATAATGTACATATGCACTGAGAATGATGTAAACTAAATATACATATATAAACGCAGACTTAACTCACACACCACACACCAGGGCAGGGAGATCACAACCCTTCAGCTTAAATCCTTTGCCAACTTACTGCTACACCCCATCTGCATGCCCATCTGTCCTGCTGCACCCGGGACTCAAACTTAGTTGTGAGCTGAGCGTGTGTTAACTACTACACTATGTGGTGTATTTACCTAGTTGTGGTTTATGGGAGGGGAGTAATCTCATAGTATCCCATCTCTATATCTATCTAGTTTGGTCTTAAAAGCATGGACAGTTTCAGCACTGACAACGTCTTCACTGAATTCATTCCATTTGTCCACGCTTCTGTGAGGAAAACTATACTTTTTGATATCTCTTCTACAGTTAACTTTCTTCAAACTTCTTAATGTGTCCCCTTGTACTCTGTGTGTCTAAATTTATAAAACATTCTTTGTCCACATTTTCCATACCATTCATCATTCTATAGATGTTTATTAAATCCTCCCTCTCTCTCCTATTTTCAAGGGCAGGAATTTCCAACATTCTTAATCTCTCTCTTCATAGGTCAACTTACTCAACTCTGGAACCATCTTGGTGGCTGCTCTTTGTACTCTTTCTAATTTTGTAATATTCCTTTTTATATGAGGAGACCACACCCACTTGCTGCATATTCCAGTCTTAGTGTGTGTGTGTGTGTGTGTGTGTGTGTGTGTGTGTGTGTGTGTGTGTGTGTGTGTGTGTGTGTGTGTGTGTGTGTGTGTGTGTGTGTGTCTGTGTGTGTGTGTGTGTGGTGTGAAAAAATTTCTTCTGTTTTTATCTCTATATTCATGTATTTATTTCTCTTACTGTTCTGTTTTATAACTATATTCATGTATTTATATCTATTTCAGTACATATAAGACTAGGGTATCTGTCCATCTTTCTGCTTATTGGTATATTAATCAGTCAATGAATCCATCATGTTGATATTTTTTATCTACCTATTTATCCATCTATGTATCCATCTATCTATCAGTCAACCATTTTAACTATCTGTCTGTTTACTTACCTATCTATCTACCAGCCTATCTACTTATCTATCCATCTAACTACCAATCCATTTATCTCCATCCACCTACTATCTGTCCCATCCCTTTGCTCACCTATCTATCCATCTGCTGCACTGAGAAGACAAGGGGCACAGCGGCACGAGGGCAAGACCACATACTACCTGAAGCTCTCTCGGCTTCAAATCCATATTGATTACAGAACGCAGGTGACCATGGCCAGGTGCGAAGGAGGTGAAGGAGGGAAGTGGAGGAACAAGGGAAGGAGGGTGGAGACAAAGGAGGTGAGGTCTGGAGGAAGGAAGGCAGTTGAGTTCGAGTATGTAGGTAATAGGAGGAGGAAGAGGAGGAGGAGGGAGGTTGTGGTGGTGGTGAAAAAGAGGAAGAAATGAATGTAACAAATATGTGAGAAAGGTAGATTATGGACTAACAGAAAAGGAAAAATGAAAGGATAAAAATAACCGAGAATAATTGGAGAAGGCATTGTGCAAGAAATAGAGCCAAATCGTAAAAAAAAAAAAATAATAATAAAATAAATAAATAAAATAAAATAAGAACTACACTATGAAAGGAATAAAAGAAATAAAATAAAATAAAGAGAGAGGGATGTGTACGAAAAACAAAACACCAAATTTTCCAGAAGTTAAGGCTGAGAAGAGAGAGAGAGAGAGAGGGCTGTGGATGGGGGGACGCGAGAACCCAGACAGCAACAAGAGGCAACGAAACAAATACGCAGACATACACAGAGACAGACAGACAGCCTGACAAACAGAGACAAACTCACCCCTGCCACCACAATGAAGAGGTCCAGTCTGTTCCAGGAGTCAGCCATGTAGGAGCCCTTTCCCGACCAGCCCATCGCCACCATCTTGATCACCATTTCCACCGCGAAGAAGGCGAAGATGGCGTCGTCAAACATCTGGAATGAAGGCAGCAGTTCAACACATTGCTACTTACTGCTGCTCTTACTGTTATCTTTCTATTCAGAGGTGCGTGTGCCGGACAAGAGCAAACCCGTTATGGCGCCCCGTCGCCCAATACAATAATGCAGTTGTGTAGTGCTGTTTCGAAAGGCGCCGCTGACCCCCCAAAAAAAACAGTGATGGGTTAAAGTAAAATGTTTAAATATCTGTAGTTATATTTTTTCCTCAGTCAAGCCGTGTAAGGAAGCTCATAAACTAAGTGTCGTACTCTATCATCAGTCCAGTGGTTAATAAGTGAAGAGAGAAAGTACACGACGCTGTACGCACAAAATTTCACGAATGACGGATTATATTGTGGGTGATTGTCAAAAGTATGGACTCGATTGGGAATAATTCAATATGATGATGACAGTGGGAAGGCATCATTAATCTATGTAATTCTAAGGAAGGTGATATGAGAATTTACAGTCTCTCTCTCTCTCTCTCTCTCTCTCTCTCTCTCTCTCTCTCTCTCTCTCTCTCTCTCTCTCTCAGTACTTTTGAACACATTTTCATTTTTCGGATTACATTTTTTCCATATTCTTCCTCTTTCTTCTAGGTTTTTTACTTTATTTCCTTTACTTATTCAACCCCCCTCATTTTTCTCTCTCTCTCTCTCTCTCTCTCTCTCTCTCTCTCTCTCTCTCTCTCTCTCTCTCTCTCTCTCTCAGGTGACGTCAGCAAAGCAGCTTAATATGCATTATTCATGAAACTGACCTACTTTATTCATAATCCACTCACGTTCCCGCCACCTTATATTAGGCTGTATTATTAACAAGAAATTAATACCTGAATACCGGGATGGATCATTAAGCAATTCGAGACACGGTCGTCCTTGAGATAATACACAGTCATCAATATAACGCAACGCCACTGATATAATCGGTGCCCACAAGTGAATACCTGAGAGAGAGAGAGAGAGAGAGAGAGAGAGAGAGAGAGAGAGAGAGAGAGAGAGAGAGAGAGAGAGAGAGAGAGAGAGAGAGAGAGTAAAGATCGAAAGCAAAGACAGGTGAAGACACGTACAGAAAAATGGATAAACATACGCTACATAAGTCTGACTCGTTCTCTAATGGTACAGACAGCATAGCAGAGAAGTGAGACCTACCTGCAGTATCTTGCATCGGTTGGTGCTGCACGACTCGTCCACACACGGCTGGTACATCCCGAGGGTCACACAGTTGAGCAGGATCACCAGCATGCTGATTCGCTCGAACCATGTGCGGGAGGCGGAGTTAAGGAAAAGAATGCGGCGAGGGATGGTCCGACAGCAAAGATTAACATGGGATCTCACACAACAACAAGTCTTTCTAGTGAAGTAGTAAGGCGAGGTAGATTACACTTTTCTCTTTTATTCCTGTTTTCTATATATATATTTTTTCTGTAATATATAGTTGGTGTAGACTGTAGAGTCCATCTATCTATATAAAAAGCTTTGAGGATGTTAATTTTATATATATGTAAGCATACACAGCATTAACTATCGAGAAAACTAAAGGTGCACTATAAATATAGAATAAAAAGGGTTCAGGGGCAACTATTATAGTGACTATCAATTGGTCGGCAGGACTAGGCGACAGGAAGACTGGGCGATCAACTGGGCTACAAATTAGGCAACAAAACTTTTCATTATGTAAATAATAAACTATGCTACTGATAATAACACACACAGTTATTGGTTTTGTGATAAAAAAAATTCAGGCTCCATTATAAAAAAAGTTTAAAAGACTACATTATGCATTTTCTAAACAAATAAACAATACTGTATGCCTCACTCTTCAGGTAGAGTAGAATCTGAATCTGAACATCGTCCTTGAATTCTTGACAACGTGCAACCACATACTTTATTCTTTCGTTCAAGTTTAGGATGTACTTTGCTGGCTTCCACATATATTACGCATAAATGACATTGTGATAAATCAGATACATTTAACTGGGGCACTAACTTAATTATGGAACAATTTAAACCTGAAGTGTAGAGTGTGATTCTGTTCATTCCAGCTATAAAAACACCGACACTCTCCTCTAGTTTGACATTTTCTTTAATTTGTTGCGCCAGCTTTCTTCTGCGTTATTAGTTCAAGTTTCATATACCTCCGTTCTTCCACACACATTCCACATCTCAGCTGGGTATCGTGGTGGATGTCTTCGTCTTTTATTACATGCACGACGTCCACGAATGTAAGTCTTACTCAGATACCCAGCAACGTCCAAAAATCTTATCAAATCATCATAGTTTTCGTTATACAGTAGATCCAACAAAATTTCGAATGTTTCCGTTGTCTAAATGTTGATCAGCTGTCCTGTCCGTCCACTCATTTAACTACTGTCGCTCATTTATCCAGTCGCTCAATTTGTAGTTGACTAAATTACAGTCACCCAAGTGTCTTGTCGTCCACCTGACTATTGCCCAGTTTTCCTGACCCCCAGCTGACTGTCGCCCAATATCCACCGAACCAACAAGGGAAATACAATGTATGGTTATTGCTGTTTGTGGAAGGAAGGCATAAATGCTTGCTGACGTGGCGTGGTGCTGCAGAGAGAGAGAGAGAGAGAGAGAGAGAGAGAGAGAGAGAGAGAGAGAGAGAGAGAGAGAGAGAGAGAGAGAGAGAGAGAGAGAGAGAGAGAGAGAGAGAGAGAGAGAGAGAAATGGAAGGGAATAAAGAGGGGGCGGCGAAAGAGACAATTAATACTGCAGTAGATAAGAGGATGTTATGTGGCACGTGAGGCGAGTTTAGTGGGTCTTTACTTAAGGGGAAAGTAAGGCACGGGAAACAGGTGCAACAGGTAAGCCGGTGCGCGGATCGAGGAGGTGGGGGACGTGGGGAGGCAGGAGGTGTTCTTGTTTCCAAGGATGTTGTTTGTGGTGGTATTTGTGCTTGTAATGGTACTGCAACTATTTCCACAGCTGCTACTTCTCCTCTGCCACACTACAATGAGAGCTATAACAACTACTCCATCAGTATCACCACTACCACAACAACAACAGTCTGTGCTATACTAATGAATCTCCAGGCGAAAATTAATCTTGTTCCTCCTCTCTAAACTCCAAGGGCAGGGCTTCCCAACACGCGGTTACAAGCCACATCCCACAGGTCACGGAGGTCACACAAGTCACGGAGCGCAGCCAGTCGCCGAGGTCAAATGTTTTAAAGCTGGGCTCCCAGACGAGACGTAAATACAAAAATAACAAAAATAGATGGCCGTCTATATGGAATGGCAGCGTTTCCAGTAAGCCTCCATTTGCTTGAAACATATTTCGTTCCGTATTTCCATACCCAGATTAGGGACACACGTTACGAACACACAAGGGGAGCGCGGTACGGCAATGCACGGTGGTCATAAATCAGCAGCGGCACTAATGGGGCCGTGGCGGGAAGCATCTGGGAATGCCGCGAGGACGGTTTGTTATCGAAAGCGCCGGACAAGGAAAGGTACAAATCTTCGGTTTACAAGCCATAAAGTACAACGCTATGAACACACACACACACACACACACACACACACACACACACACACACACACACACACACACACACACACACACACACACACACACACACACACTCACTCACTCACTCACTCA
>NC_087151.1:41662692-41665192 GCF_035594125.1 Scylla paramamosain | reverse complement strand
AGAGAGAGAGAGAGAGAGAGAGAGAGAGAGAGAGAGAAACAGACAAAAGACAAACAAATAAACACAGAAAAAAGACAGAAAGCCAGACAAATAGACGGACGGACAGACAGGCAGACAACCAGACAGGAAATGGATGTAGGACAGGAAAAGGAAGAGGAAAAAAATGGCAGAAAATACATGAGGAAGAGGAACGAGGAAGAAACGAGTGAAAAATATAATTTGCGAGATGGAAGCGTAATAAAATAAATGCGTGCGAGAGAGAGAGAGAGAGAGAGAGAGAGAGAGAGAGAGAGAGAGAGAGAGAGAGAGAGAGAGAGAGAGAGAGAGAGAGATTCGTCTTCTTACTGAATTGATTAATCATTGAATAAACAGATACCTTTAAATACAACTCCCGTACAAACTGAGGCTGCGTGTGTCCTTGGCTGAAGAAGTCTGGTACATCACGCAGCGCTGGGGCGAGGAGGAGGAGGAGGAGGAGGAGGAGGAGGAGGAGGAGGAGGAGGAGGTGAACACAATGGCAAAACGTTACATGGCAGTCAGTGGTCACCTTTAAATCAGCAGTGTAACAGCGACAGCACTTTATTTTTTTCCCTTTATTTTTATTTTTTTCTGTCTCTCTCTCTCTCTCTCTCTCTCTCTCTCTCTCTCTCTCTCTCTCTCTCTCTCTCTCTCTTTTTTCCTCCATCAGTGGTTGGCTTCATTTCCGGGCGCCATACAGGTGTTGCTCCTACCATCCGCTTCCCCCCATCAAACGTTCCCCCCAGCCCTGTGCTACATCTACACACACACACACACACACACACACACACACACTGTACATATATGCTATGTACGCACACACCAGTAGGCAGACAGACAATGGGTGATAATGGACCTAACAATTTTTAATGCAGGGTTTGTGTATCTCTCTCTCTCTTTCTCTCTCTCTCTCTCTCTCTCTCTCTCTCTCTCTCTCTCTCTCTCTCTCTCTCTCTCTCTCTCTCTCTCTCTCCAATGTGTTTATCCGATACCAACTGCCTCACCTGCTACTGGGGAACATGAACACACTTGAGCGTAAAGGAAGAACGAGGCGCAACAGAACCCTAGGTCTCTCTAACTCTAAAGTCGTGATAAGCCACGCCATCCAGTCTTTAGGAAGAGATGTATGAGGGTAAAGATGAGGGGCCCTCCCCACTTACCGCTCCCTCCAGGTGTGGCTGGCAGGGAAGGAAAAAATACCATGCAACAGGGATAAGTCAAACAGAAATCTTATAGTAACGACACCTTCAAGATATTGCTTCTGCAACAATACGAACACTGTAAACTGAAAAATCATTAAGTTATTCAGAGGGATTAAAATTTCTGTGACAATACATAACATCTAAGTTACGAACTGAAATCTAATCTATCCTATGTATAAGTTATGCTGTTACACCATGGAGTCTAGACGACCGTGGAGACTTTTTTTTTAGACATTAACGACCTCACTGAGGAAGTGTTTAGCTTCATTTCACTTTCGCAGATCATTTGGAAACTGATGTCTTTTTACAATGTCTGATTGATTAACCTTAAAATAATCTTCAACACTGATGTTGTCAAATCCTTTCTATGCATATGTTGTGAGCACTTCCATGAGGTCACCACGCATCTTCTGTTTCGACACGTTAAACAGTTTATCTAATGTCTTTCTTAAAAAAAAACATCAGTTCCTCAGCCTTGATATAATGATTATTCCTCGTTGTGGCCTCAAATCACAAGTTTTTCTGCCTTTTCTTTAATAAGGAGACCAACACTGTACGCAGAGGAGGAAGAGGAGGAAGAGATAAAAGAGAAGAACGAGGCAGGAAGGCTCCATATACAATCACTCTCAGTCTTCTAAATGATGAAATTAAAAAAAAAGTATCACGTCATAATTCTCTGTTATTGCCAATGATGTTACCCTTGCAGGAGGAGGAGGAGGAGGAGGAGGAGGAGGAGGAGGAGGAGGAGGAGGAAAAGGAGAAGGAGAAGGAGGAGGAGGAGGAGGAGGAAGCGAATTTCCTCACACATTCTTTGTTTTTTCCCTCTCTTCTCCCCTCTTCCCCATCCCTTATAAACCCATTACCTTGCCACTCCTCACTCGCCTGCGCCTCATATTACAATTCTGGCTATTTTATGTGACCTTGAAGCTGACTGACTCTCTCTCTCTCTCTCTCTCTCTCTCTCTCTCTCTCTCTCTGCAAATCTGATGCATACACGAGAGAGAGAGAGAGAGAGAGAGAGAGAGAGAGAGAGAGAGAGAGAGAGAGAGAGAGAGAGAGAGAGAGAGAGAGAGAGAGAGAGAGAGAGAGAGAGTTTCTGATAGCATTACAAGCGTGCATGAACAAGAGAGGAAGGAAGGAGTAAGTGACAGAGGAGTGACTGAATGAATGAATGAATGAATGACTGATTGATTGACTGAATGAGAAACGGAATGGCTGAATGGGTGAACCGCCAAGCCTTGCACGCTGACTGTAGGGGCTGTCACGCGGCCAAACGAGCA
>NC_087151.1:41642692-41650192 GCF_035594125.1 Scylla paramamosain | reverse complement strand
AAAGACGAACATAGCAGTAAAAAGGGTTAAAATACGCTCTAAAATTTCCCCAGACTAATTCATTGAGTTTGAGGAGAAGCCATGGCAGACAAAGGGTTAATGGATGGCGCTGATAAGGTGAAGAGTAAATGTCAGTCGTGCGGCGGAAGGGAGTCAATAGGTACACTCAGACCACCAGGTGAGCCGCGCAGGTGTGTGATGCAAGGCGCCGATGACACTTGCTTAACTCAGGCAGATGGGAGCGGGTGGGAGAGAGGATACCAATGTGTGTTGCAGATGACTCGTGTAATTATTTGTACGACTCTCTCTCTCTCTCTCTCTCTCTCTCTCTCTCTCTCTCTCTCTCTCTCTCTCTCTCTCTCTCTCTCTCTCTCAGGCTAGCTAGTCATGTTTTCCCGATACATTTTCATGCTGTAGACGAAGCTTCTCATTCTTTCCACATAGTAATTACAGAGCCGTGTCGTGTGAATAACCCACTTCTCTCGCGCCTCACTGCAGGGTGGGGTGACGGGTTGGGGTGAGGGTAGAGGGGGGTAGTGGTTCAGGAAGACGAATGTGGGTGACGGGTGTGGCATAAGGGTGAGGGGTGATGATTGTAACTAGATTTGCGGTGATGACTGGGGGTGATGATCGGGGGGTGACGGTTGGGGTAGAGGTCTGGGGTGATGGCTGGGGCTAAAGGGTTGGGATGACGATTAGGGTGACGGGTGGAAATGATAGATGGGGAGATAATGAGAGGTTTGATTATCTTACACTAATTCTTATAATGAAAAATCCTTCTCTTCGTCCTACCCCCTGCTTCTCCTCCTCCTCCTCCTCCTCCTCCTCCTCCTACTACTACTACTACTACTATTACCACCACCACTACTAAAAATATACACCCGATTACGTAAATATATGTGCACACTTAACCGATAAATAACTGCAGGGTCCCCAGAGTGCCCTGAATAAATAAAAGGGTGGCTGTGAATTATCAGCAGAACAATCCCATTAGAAACCATTACTACTGAAACTCATTAGGGCCGCAGGCAGTGAATGGAACTAAAAGCTGATACAGGAGACTGCGTAGTATTCCTCATTATTATTACTATCATCACCACTATCATTGCTACAAACACATCATCATCTTTACTGGTCATGGTGATGGTGGTGATGGTGGTAGTAGTAGTAGTAGTAGTAGTAGTTTCACGTGAATACAAACTTCAGCCTTACATTCTAGGCGGGTGTCAGATGAGAAAACCGATAAAGAAAACGAGGTAATGAACACACCGAGTCATTATCTGAACGGCGATAGAAAATGGGACGGTGGTGTGTGTGTGTGTGTGTGTGTGTGTGTGTGTGTGTGTGTGTGTGTGTGTGTGTGTGTGTGTGTGTGTGTGTGTGTGTGTGTGTGTGTGTGTTACAGGACAATATCTCACACTTTCACAGAACGTTTCGCGAGAGAGAGAGAGAGAGAGAGAGAGAGAGAGAGAGAGAGAGAGAGAGAGAGAGAGAGAGAGAGAGAGAGAGAGAGAGAGAGAGAGAGAGAGAGAGAGAGAGAGAGAGATACACACTAGTAATTATGAATGAAATTAATTAAGGAAGGAAAGAAGGAATGGCTGGAATAAAGAAGGAAGATAGCAAGGCAGGAGGAAAAGAAGAGAGATACGTAATTTTCTCTTCACAAAATGCTGTCGCAAATTCCCTCCCTCCTACTAACGAGCCAATTAACCTGTCACAGTCATTAGTGAATATCCAGGTGAGTCCTCGCCCGCCACACGATCAATACACGTCACCTAAACCCCGTGTGTGTGTGTGTGTGTGTGTGTGTGTGTGTGTGTGTGTGTGTGTGTGTGTGTAGAAACGGGTGTAGAAATGATAGCATGGAACAGAAAGAGGGAAGCAGAGAGACAAAGAGAGGGAGGAAAAAATTAGACGACAGAGAGGAAGGGAGAGAGGGAGAGAGAGAGAGAGAGGAAAGAAAGACAGTATTAATTTCATTCTTTATTTCCTACCTCCATTAGATCGACCGATTAAAAAGCGCTGATTATAGACCATCAGGCCGTGTGTTATTACCGCCGCTACTGCTCTCTCTCTCTCTCTCTCTCTCTCTCTCTCTCTCTCTCTCTCTCTCGGCCGTAAACTAAGGGGCCTAACCACTGCACAACGCAGTAGCAGTAGTAGTAGCAGTGATGGTAGCAGTGATGGTGGTAGTAGTAGTAGTAGTAGTAGTAGTAGTAGTAAAAATAATAATAACAATAATAATAATAATAATAATAATAATAATAATAATAATAATAATAATAATAATAATAATAACAATAACAACAACAACAACAATAATAATAATAATAACAATAATCATTCCACAATACCATAATAGGCTTGTGGCGTCGATAAAAAAAGAAAACCTGCCAGTTGGCCATTTTGTTTTTTGTGTTGTGGGAAAACCAACAGATGAGACGCGGAGGAAAAATCGAGAGAGAGAGAGAGAGAGAGAGAGAGAGAGAGAGAGAGAGAGAGAGAGAGAGAGGGGGTGGTGGCGGGAAGGGGGTGGGGAGATAGGGACAGTGGTGCAGGGAGGAGACCGGGAAGAGGTGCGAGGGAGAGAAGAGTGAGGGAACAAAAGAAGGGAGCGAGGGAAAGATGAGAGAGGAGGAAGAGGAAGGAGTGAGGGAAGAAATGAGTACCGAGGGGAAGGGAGGGGAAGGAAGAAGGGGGAAGAGAGGAGACTGAGGAGGCTAACTTTTCATGGGGCTGATGAGGGTGAGAGCGCGAGCACACACACACACACACACACACACACACACACACACATATGCATATGACAGTAAAAATAAAAAAAAGATAAAAATAAAGCGTAGATTGAAAAGAAGGAGATGAGAGATCAGATAAAAATGAACGAGAGAGAGAGAGAGAGAGAGAGAGAGAGAGAGAGAGAGAGAGAGAGAGAGAGAGAGAGAGAGAGAGAGAGAGAGATGGAATAAGAGTGAAGGGGAGAACACAGAAAGGAGAAAATGTGAAAGTAAAAGAAATAAACGATGCAAAAGGTAAATTGAGAGAGAGAGAGAGAGAGAGAGAGAGAGAGAGAGAGAGAGAGAGAGAGAGAGAGAGAGAGAGAGAGAGAGAGAGAGAGAGAGAGAGAGATTTGGGGGGGGGCAGGAGTTTAATCTGCCTCGCAATTGCAAATCTCAAAGTTACAAGGTGAGAAGAGAAACAAATTATTAAACTCGCATCATTTTTCAATACTCTAATGACTACAATAATGAACGAACACACACACACACACACACACACACACACACACACACACACACACACAGTCAATTATCACCACTGCCTTTTTTTGTGCCATGTCTGTCCGTTTGTCTCCCCCCCCTCTCTCTCTCTCACAGGAAAACCGGTTATTAAGGATTTTCAGGGAGAGGACGAGCAAGGGCAGGGCAGGGTTGGGGCAATGGGAGGGTCGAGATAGGGCAGGGCAGAGCAGGGCGAGGAACAAGTGAAGCTGAGCTGGGCGTGATGTTTCTGTCAATGTTTCCCCTTAAGAGGTCTAATTTTACCAACACGAGTAGCCTAGACGCCCTTACACTCTTGCTTGTTTCTCACTCCTCCGCCTCCTCCTCCTCCTCCTCCTACTCTTCCTTTTCCAGCGTTCAGCTTGTACACTTCTCACTGCTAACGGTTCTCAGTCTCATCGTTTTTCTATCCTGTGTCCCCTTTCATCTCTTTCTCCTTTCTCCATTTTCTTTCATGTCATTCTAGTTAGCTTTTTCCTTCTGGTGCTTCTCCTCAGCTCCTCCTCCTCCTCCTCCAGTTCTTTCTCTTCCTCCTCGTCCTCGTCCTCCTCCTCTATTTCAATGAACTACTTAAAAGAGTACAAGAGGTCCCTGTACTGTCTCCTCCTCTTGTGCCTCACTTCTCTAAACACACACACACACACACACACACACACGGACAAATAAACTTTGGTGAATTTGATGTAGTATAATAATGGGCTTCATAATAGTTGTAGTGGTGTGTGTGTGTGTGTGTGTGTGTGTGTGTGTGTGTGTGTGTGTGTGTGTGTGTGTGTGTGTGTGTGTGTGTTGCTTTGACCGACGAAAAACTTTTACCACTAAGTTCCACACACGCTCTCTCTCTCTCTCTCTCTCTCTCTCTCTCTCTCTCTCTCTCTCTCTCTCTCTCTCTCTCTCTCTCTCTCTCTCTCTCTCTATCCTACAAGAGGGAGCACCGGAATGGAAAGCCCAAGGACGGAGAAGCTTCAGGGCATTAAAAGAGGAACACACACACACACACACACACACACACACACACACACACACACACACACACACACACACACACACACACAGCATCCAATCATCTGACACCCACACACTCACACAAACCATTAAACGCGCAGTAAAACGAAAATGAAAGAAAAAAAAAAGGCGCCTCATTAACCCACACCTCATCAAAAGACGATGAAAACTTTCACACCATCACTTACCTAAAAATCTTTCGTGCAAGTCCTTCCCTTCCCTTTCCTTGCCTTCCTGCATTCCATCAACCTTTGCTTACTGGCCCCTTCACGTTCAAAGCGGCGCCCTCACTGCCACTCAAAGACCCTCCACGCAGCCTGCCCTCATTTCGCACGGATCTGTTTACCGCGATTTCTCTTAATGATCGCCATCAGTTCCCCGTAATATTCCTCATGATTCGGGAAAGCAATGCCGTAACTCGTGTCCCGGAACCCCTCGTGCGGCGCTGGTGGGATCTGCTTCTTGTATGTACCTAATACCTGCGCGTGCGTGGGGTAATTTCATGGGTGCGTGGGGAAATAAACTTTGTGCGCACGACTGACTAATTAAAGCGCCGAGACTGGTCATGTGCGTGAAAGAAAGAGAGAGAGAGAAAAAAAAATCACATGTACTCGTATGAAATGGTTATATCTTACTTCACACGGAGTTTGAACAGGAAAGAGGGACTGGAATGTGTGAATTACGTGGATCTGGTGAAAACTCGCATTTGAGACTATGTATGTACGTGTGTTTGGTGTGGTTGTGCGTTGGTTGGTGGTGCTGCAGGTGTAAATTATGCATGCGATCACGACTTGAAGTGTTTACGTGGGGAAGTGGCGACAGGGAAGGAATCTGTGACCTGTGTAGACTGACGTGGAGAAATAAAGTGTGTGGGAAAAACTTGAGGTGAGAGACACGTGACACGGGAATGTTATCTTTTACCTGCCTGGTACCGCTCTTAGGGGGAACACCGCCTCTCTCTCTCTCTCTCTCTCTCTCTCTCTCTCTCTCTCTCTCTCTCTCTCTCTCTCTCTCTCTCTCTCTCTCCCTTTGAAGAGCGCGTGTGTCGCCTTTTTGTGTGGCCAGCTTTGAGTAATTTTTCTTTCCCCACGTACACAAGCGATCCATTGAGTCTCGTACACATGAACAACAACTTATGTGCACGTACCCACTGATGCTGTGAATAATTAAGAGAGATTCTGTTATATGTTTGCCTTGTGCTCGTCCTCGGCGCATCGGTTTTCCACTAATCTATCTTTACACTCACACTCGCTGTCTGTTCTGCATCGACTTTATCGATTAAATGACTTGTGTTTGCTTCTTTGCCGTTTTCATTTCTCGTGCGTGATATTCAACTAATCCTAACTTGTCCCAGCTTACTTTTCCCTCTGCCTACTCTAATCTAACCTAACCAAGTAATATAACGTAATTTACCCTACTCTAACGTGCCATTTCCTCTCCTGCCCTGCCCTATCCTAATACAGTCTAACCTAACCTAACCTAACCTAACCTAACCTAACCTAACCTAACCTACCCATCCCTAACCTAATCTACCCTAACCTAACTGATCCTACCCTACGTTACCTTAACCTAACACAACACAACACAACTCAGACTATTATTATATTCTCCGTTATATCAGTAATGTTTTTCTATAGTGAGTTGTTCTCATATTCACACAGATTACAAATCATTCATTACAAAAAAGTATAACATTATTTACTGGAGGTTAGGTTTGTGTGTGGATAAAGTTGAGAATTCCACTCGTGTACAGTCACTGGCAGGCAAACAGAGAGACAGAATAACAAACAGTATAATTAGAGGAAGAGAAGCCCGCAGGAGAGAGAGAGAGAGAGAGAGAGGGGAGAGGCAAGACGGATTATGGCCTCTAAGCGACACCCTGTCAAACTACCTCCTCCTCCTCCTCCTCCTCCTCCTCCTCCTCCTCCTCCTCCTCTTCTCTTTCTTCTCTCCTTCTAGATCTCCAGTACCTTCAACGTCACTCTTTATTTAACTTTTTTCTGTCCAAGGTTTTCTGTTCTGCTCTCCTCTTTACATCCAATTCCTTCTTTTCTCTCCTCGCTTTCTCAAATATGTTCAATCTTACTCTATATTTATCTTCTAAAGTTTTCTATTCTGCACTCCTCCTCCTACTTCTTCTCTTTTTCTGCCTTCTTCCTTCTTCTACAGTACTTCTTTTTTTATTTTATCCCATTATTTGTTCTTCCTTACCTATCTCTACTTCAGTTTTATATAATTTTCTATCCTCTGCTGCTTCATCATCACCATCACCATCTCCTCCTCCTCCTCCTCCTCCTCGTCCTCCTGCAGGTGTGCTAGGGCGGCAGTCTTTGATCCGCACTGCTCAACACATGAATAAAACCGATAAACATGAAAAAAGAAAAAAAAAACAAATACATAAATAGACAAATTAAAAATATAACGAATAAATAAACAATGAATAAATAAACACAAAGATAAAGAGTGAATGTTGAAGGGGAAAGAAAGTCAGAGAGAAGTCAATAGGGAAATAAATCACACACGCTTTTAGACTTTGACATATTTTCTGAAACACACACAAACGAGAGAGAGAGAGAGAGAGAGAGAGAGAGAGAGAGAGAGAGAGAGAGAGAGAGAGAGAGAGAGAGAGAGAGAGAGAGAGAGAGAGAGAGAGAGAGAGAGAATGAATAGTGAGACGCTGGTATCGAGAGTTACCGGAGGAAGAGGAGGAGGAGGAGGAGGAGGAGGAGGAGGAACATGAAGAAGGGAAGAAATGTGGAGGGGAAGACTAAGTGTCTTTAGAGGAGTTATGTTAATGAGGGGAGGCAATGACGAAGAGAGAGAGAGAGAGAGAGAGAGAGAGAGAGAGAGAGAGAGAGAGAGAGAGAGAGAGAGAGAGAGAGAGAGAGAGAGAGAGAGAGAGAGAGAGAGAGAGAGAGAGAGAGAGATGGAATGGTATATATTAATATGCATAAACAAAGATCAAAAGGATAAAATGAAAGATATGCATGTACGCATTCAAACATTCTCTATCTCAGTCGCAATATTAAACTACATTTATTCAAATTTTTATTAATGATATCAATATTTTTCTTCGTGTCGTTACACCTTTGTCTCTTCTCTTCCTCCTATCTCCCTCTTCCCCTGCGGTTTGCTAAGAACTCTATAAACTATAACTGGCCGTTAATCGTATAAAAATATCCGCGCAGCTCGAGGCACCACTGGTCTCTATACAGGC
>NC_087151.1:41632692-41637692 GCF_035594125.1 Scylla paramamosain | reverse complement strand
ACCCCCGACAGGTGGCAAGAAATATTGGGTAAAGAGAGCGAACTGAAAGATAGAAAGAGAGAGAGAGAGAGAGAGGAAAAAAAGAAATAGGGAATTAAGAAATGAAAACGGAAAGAGGAGAGACAGAAAACGAGAGAAAGTATAGGATAAAGGAAAGGAATAAAAATATATATATATAATAAAAGGGAAAATACAGTGTGAAAAGTGTGTCAGGAAAAAAGCTAAAAAAAAAGTATATTGGTTTATATTTATTTATTTTTTTATCATGGCATTTGTTATCCTGGGAATGGGAAGAAGAAATACAGCATTTATAGATGAAAATAGGTAGTATTTCTGAACTAATCCACGCCACTTTGATAATTACGTTGCTGTGTACGTGAGGGTTGAGAGAGAGAGAGAGAGAGAGAGAGAGAGAGAGAGAGAGAGAGAGAGAGAGAGAGAGAGAGAGAGAGAGAGAGAGAGAGAGAATGATACGACACACACACACACACACACACACACACACACACACACACACACACACAGACACATACACACACACAACTCTCCCTCTCTCTAGTACTACAGATCTACAGTATATAATTAACAAATAGCACACATCCCACACAATATTTTACTTCCACATGTTGCAGAACAATGAAACGCTGCACGGATCACAGCACCTCGCCAAGCCAAGCCAAGCCAAACCAAGCCACCACTGACACCCACACTGCTGCTGCTGCTGCTCCCAAGGTGGTGATAAGACTGCCTGATGAAACACATACTGCACCCGAGCTCATCCCAGCTAACACTCAGGAAAATGAATGAATAAATGAAAACGGACTAAGGGAGAATGAAAGCGAAAACAGGATGATGAAAAGGACGAAAATGGAGGAAAAAAGGCAAAAGGAGAAAGAAAACGAAAGTAGAATATTGAAAAGGACAAAAAAGGAAAATAAAAAAGGAAAATATAGTCTGAAAGGTGGAAGTTCAAGGGAAAAGAAGAAGAAGAAAAAAAGGAATATATTACCACTATCTACTATTAACCTGCCCTCCCCCACCTCTCTGTCACCACACACTACCTACCCACCTATCTACTAATAAACTGCCCTCCCCCATCCCTCCGCTATACGTCCCTGCCACCACTCACCGCCCATGCACCTATCTATTATCAACATGTTTTTTTCTATCTCCCTCCCAAACCTCCCTGGCATCGCGCACTACCTACCCACCTATCAATTAGTAACCTGCAATTTCCCATCTCTCTTCAACGTCCCAGCCGCTACCCACTACTTGCCCACCTCTCTATCACAAACGCTTCCCTTCCCAGGTAAATGATGCTGAAAATTGGTTTAATTACATTCAAATCAGAAAAAAAAAACATTTATAACGAACGTGCAAGCAGTAGAATGTTGCGTGAGACGAAATGTGTTTAAAAAAGGTTGTTTATGTAATCGCATATTGTGTGATAATGACTCTTATTAGTTATCAATGGCTCATTAGTACGTGCAGAGTATGTTAAATAATTGTCTTTTTTTATGATGTGCTATCACTGCAGAGGAATTAATTACACTTGACAAGGAAATAAAAGATAACTATCATTCCTCTCTCTCTCTCTCTCTCTCTCTCTCTCTCTCTCTCTCTCTCTCTCTCTCTCTCTCTCTCTCTCATTCTCTGACAAGAAGAGCCGTCACGCCGTCACGCCGCCAGACACGGGTGGAATAGAAGAGAGAGGGAGAGGAGACAAACGGGAGATGAAGGAGAGGAGGAGAGGTGGGAAGGGGTGAGGAAGGAAGGTGAGAGGGAATGGTGACCGACCTGGAATGTGAAACGATCCCCAACACGTGTGACATGACCTGATTTGGACCTCTCTCTCTCTCTCTCTCTCTCTCTCTCTCTCTCTCTCTCTCTCTCTCTCTCTCTCTCTCTCTCTCTCTCATTTTCTGCAGCCCTCCACCGTCTGTTGATTAGCACACACACACACACACACACACACACACACACACAGCATCTCCAGTCTCTATATTTTCCTATCCCATCCCTTTCCCTTCTCTTGCCCTTTCCTCTCAACCTCCTCTTCCTTCTCTTCCCTTCCCTTGCTCCTCCCTCTTCTTCATCTTGTTCCTCTCCCCTAATGAAAAAAGAAAACGGTCTCGAGGGGGCTCTCAAGGAAATTATTGTTATTACGTCGGCCCTTCAACATAAACAAGCGAATACATAAATACGGGAAACGCCTCGGAGCGACACGCTGTTCCATATTTGTTATGAAATCTTAATAGTTTCCTGAAGTTGAGAAATTTATGTTATGAGTTCCCCTAATACCTTACGAGCAGGAGGAGGAGGAGGAGGAGGAGGAGGAGAAAAGTAAGAGGAGGAAATATTGGAAGATAGAAAAAAAGTATTAATCTTGATGGAAGGAAACTGCGAGCGAAGAAGAAGGAAGAAATGGAAAAGAAGAAGGAATAAAGAAGAGGATAACGTGGAGAGGAGTGAGGGAACGACATGGAAGGAAAGGAAGAGAAAAGAAGAGGATAAGGATTAAGAGGAGGAAGAGATGGAAGAAGAGGAGGAGGAGGAGTAAGAAGAGGAAGGAGGAGGACGTGACGATGATCAGAGGAAGCAAAAGTTTCTGAGGCGACGTGAAATGAGAGGCAGGAAAGTTCAGTAGGAGGAGGAGGAGGAGGAGGAGGAGGAGGAGGAGGAGGAATGTGAGATACTTAAGTAGATACACTTATAAAATAGACGGGCTCTAGAACGATACTTATATTTCAGTGAGAGGATTCTCGTCTACACACACACACACACACACACACACACACACACACACACACACACACACACACACACACACACACACACACACACACACACGTGCTAGCAGTGACGCAAGCAGACACTTTTTGGGGGGAGAGAACCAAAACGGGACAAGATTCTTTAAAAACTGGGAACGGAATGGGCGAGGGAGCACGTGGGTAAGGAGAGAGAGAGAGAGAGAGAGAGAGAGAGAGAGAGAGAGAGAGAGAGAGAGAGAGAGAGAGAGAGAGAGAGAGAGCCACACTGGCCCATTCATTCCCTTCCCCTCTCTCCTTCCCTTCCACTACCCTCCTCCACCATCCTCTTCCTGTCTTCTTTCCGTCTCCTCCTCCCGCCGCCGCCCCTTCTCGTCCTCTCTCCTTTACGTCCTCCCATAAGGTTCTCCAGGGAAAGAATAATGGGGAGTACTGGAATGAAGGAGGCGAGGACGAGGCGGAGGACAAGGATGAATACATATATATACATAAGAAGAACGGTTATCGGTATGTAACGAGGTCATTTGCTGAATTGTTGTTGTGGGTAAACTATCGTACATGTGCTGGGACGGGGATGGGCGTATGGGCGAGGAGGAGGAGGAGGAGGAGGAGGAGGAGGAGTAGGAGGTTAACGACGACAAAGGAAAGAACAAGGAACTGAGATATGAAAAAAAAAAACGAGGAAAGAAAGAAAGAAAAAGAAAGGAAAGAAGAATAAGAATAAGAAGAACTAGAAGAAATGATAATGATGATGACAATGACGACGACGACGGCAACTACGATCATGACTACGACGAAAATGGGAGAGACTGACGAGTGAAAACAAACAAACAAACAAACAAACAAACAAAAGGTACAGCTTGAAGTTACTTCCAAACACACCAAACAACAATAATAATAATAATACTAAAAAAAAACAAAAACACGCACGTACCACCACCACCACCACCACTACCACCACCACCACCACCAACAAACACTTTCCACTTCACCACTTCATTTCTGGTACTGAACTAGGTGGCAGGTTTGCGGAAGGAGGTGGAGGAGGAAGATGAGGAGGAGGAAGAGGAGGAGGAAGGAGAAGAGAGTCTAGGCGAGCAGTGTTCATTAAGCCCCAAAGCAAAACAGATCGGCCACTGAGCGCCAGTTTCCTCACCATTCACCCTCCAGCACTTCAATTCCCGGGCCGCCACACGCCGCCTCCCCGCCACCGCCTTGCTCCCACCACCGCCGCAGGGACAAGTGGAGGAGGCAGCGCCCAGATTCTGCTGCCTTGCGATTGTTGAGGTAAAAAGAGAGAGAGAGAGAGAGAGAGAGAGAGAGAGAGAGAGAGAGAGAGAGAGAGAGAGAGAGAGCTTGTGTTATGTGGAATACATACTCTCTCTCTTGCCTTCTGTAGCAGGTAAAAGAAGGGTGATTCTCTCTCTCTCTCTCTCTCTCTCTCTCTCTCTCTCTCTCTCTCTCTCTCTCTCTCTCTCTCTCTCTCTCACTGCCACTTTCAGAACTCATTTCAGCAACTGTTCTCTATTTACTCCTCCTCGTCCTCTACGGTTCACCACCTCTTCCTCCTCCTCCTTATCCTCCACAGTCAATCTCCTCTCCACCTCTTCCTCCTCCTCCTCCTCATCCTCTACGGTTGACCTCCTCTTCCCCTAAGATCCTGGGGCCAGAATGATTGCTGCTTCCCTAGAAAATTCAAGAGAAGATTTTTTTCAGTCGCCCTAGATAGACATCCACATTGTGCCTACACTTACAGGAGGCACGTGTAGGGCATAATCAAGGTACCATAGAGTTTAATTCACTTCCAAGTTAAGTTACACAGTATGTCTTATTTCCATTATGATTCTGACACCAGTTTCTCATAATATTACCTGACGTGGGATGTTTTTTTTTTTTTTTTTTTTTTCCGTCAGCTTCGGTTGGTGGGGAGGTGTCTTGTACTGAACTACTGAACTCTTTTTCTCTCCTGCTAGTAGTTGGTGCAGAGCAGTGGAAGTCAAACAGCTTAGCGAGAAATTTAAGGTCTGTTGGTGCTTGTAATTCTTTGTAACCACCACCACCAACACCACCACCACCACCACCACCAGCACCTCCTCCTCCTCCTCCTCCTCCTTCCTCCCTTCCTCCCTCCCTCCCTCCCTCCCTCCCTCCTCTCCCTCCCTCCCTCCCTCCCTCCCTCTCCCCCTGTCTCTCTCTCTCTCTCTCTCTCTCTCTCTCTCTCTCTCTCTCTCT
>NC_087151.1:41597692-41620192 GCF_035594125.1 Scylla paramamosain | reverse complement strand
GTAGATACAAATGCATGGATAGATATAAATAGGAAGATAGAAAGACAGACGGACAAACGGACAGCGAGAGACAAAGATAAACAGATAAATAGGTACAGATAGATAGATAGTCATATAGACAGGCAGACAGAAAGACAGACAGACAGACAGACAGACAGACAGGTGGTTGGACAGACAGAAAAATAAAATATAGCAACGTAATCTCTCTCTCTCTCTCTCTCTCTCTCTCTCTCTCTCTCTCTCTCTCTCTCTCTCTCTCTCTCGCCTCAATGCCACCACACACACACACACACACACACACACACACACACACACACACACACACACACACACACAGGCTGGCAGATGAGGTGAAAATTATAATACAGTGGAACGAAATAAGAGAAGCAAGAGAAAAGAATAGGAGAATGAAGCAAGAAAAGAGAATAGGAGAATGAAAGAAATGAAAAAAGAAGAGAAAATGAAGTAGCGAGAAAGCCAAATATAGAAGCTATTGTCTCTCTCTCTCTCTCTCTCTCTCTCTCTCTCTCTCTCTCTCTCTCTCTCTCTCTCTCTCTCTCTCTCTCTCTCTCTCATGCACTTCATCCTGCTTCTTCTCTTGCACTAATTCCTCCCTCACTCTTCTCTCTTCTCCCCCTCTCCCTCACTCCTCTCTCTTCCCACCCCTCTCCTTCATCCCTTCTCACCTGGCATCCCCCTCACCTGGCCGCCTCACCTGCCTTCTTCCCTCATCATGCTCCCCGGGCCACGCTCCTCAGGCTAGGTAAGCAAGCACTCCAATCAAAACCTTTTTCCTCTCCTCTAATTCACTCACCACCCGAGGAAAAAGTCTAATAATAACTACCATGCTGTTTTTTTCCTTTCTTCTTTTGGGAAGGGAAAGTGAGGAGGAGAGGGTGGTGGTGGTGGTGGTGGCGGTGGTGGTGGTGGTCTCTCTTTTGCCTTTGTTGTTCTGGTAATTAACGCAGTTGTTCTTTGACTTGAAATGTTGTGTGTGTGTGTGTGTGTGTGTGTGTGTGTGTGTGTGTGTGTGTGTGTGTGTGTGTGTGTTTTTTTCGTGCTGCTTTCATTTTGATTTCGTCTTTTTTTTTTGTTTGTTTTTTGGTCAGCAGGATAGTCTTGAATTAGGTGTACGTTATTTCTGGCATTTTTTCAGTTTGCTGGTTTTTGTTGATGATGATGATATTATCATTATTATTATTATTATTATTATTATTATTATTATTATTATTATTATTATTATGACTACTACCACTATTACTACTATCAGAATTATTACTACTAGTATAATTTATACCAATACCCATTGTCATTATCAATTAATATGTCTCCTGCATCCGGTATCATTATTATTATTATTATTATTATTATTATTATTATTATTATTATTATTATTATTATTATTATTACTGTTAATATCATTGTTATCATCATTATCATTGTTAATAGTAGTATTAGAATTAATGTTAACACTAGATGCTAAAAAATGCCGTTTCCTTATACACATTTCCGTACCTTTGTTTTATTTAGCTAATTTCACCACAACCACCACCACCACCACCACCACCACCACAACAACAAAACAACAACAACAACAACAACGTGAATGCACCTGCGCCTGTTTACTTGAAGGTGCATTTACTTATTTACCCAAACGGCTATTTCGGGACTGGTCTTGCCCTAACGCGGCCCTGGGGAGGCTGAGGGAAGTGCAGAGCGTGGCGCCCTTCCTGGTCCCCTTCTGTACGCTCAGGGTCACGGAGGAGGAGGAAGGAAGGATTAGGAGTGGAGAACTGGAGTGCTGGAGAAAAGTGGAAGGCGAGTGAAAAGGGTAGAGAAAAGTGGAAGGGATATGGTGGAGGATAGGAAAATATTAATGAAAAGAGGAAAGAAAGGACAGGAGAGAAGAGGAGAGGTGAGAAGAGGAAGGGAAAAGAATGACAGATGGAAAAAGATAGAGGACTGAGGAGACGGAAAAGATAAGAGATGGAAAAGATAGGAAATTGAAAAGATACAGGATATGGAAAAAAATAAGGGAGGAGGAAAAGATCGGAGATGAAAAACATTGAAGAGAGGAGACAAGACATAAAAAAAAAAGAATGGGAGATGGAAAAGATAGTAGTGAGAAGAAGGGAACAGAGAAGTTAAAAGAACTGAGAAAGGAGAGGGTGCGGTATAGGAAATAGACAAATAGAACGAAGGGCAAAGAAGAATGGAGGAAGATGGTAAAGAAAGTGGTGGGGAGAGAGTGATGGGAAGAAGGAATACACGGAAGAGGAGTAAAAAAGTAAAAGGAGAATAAAGAGGAAGGAAGACGAGAAGAGTGGAGTGTGTAAGGAGAGAGAGAGAGAGAGAGAGAGAGAGAGAGAGAGAGAGAGAGAGAGAGAGAGAGAGAGAGAGAGAGAGAGAGAGAAGCGTTTACTGCATTTATATCAACACCTTCCCCTTCTTTCCCTTACGCATCTCTCTCTCTCTCTCTCTCTCTCTCTCTCTCTCTCTCTCTCTCTCTCTCTCTCTCTCTCTCTCTCTCTCTCCCATGCCCTCTCCATATCATCGCCGCCCACTTCTTGATAATAACAATAATAATAATAATAATAATAATAATAATAATAATAATAATAATAATAATAATAATAATAATAATAATAATACTTTGCTACGTGGTAATACACATGAACTTTTTTTTTGTGAGCTCTCAAGAAAACAACCGTAAAAAGAGAAAGGAAGAGATAAAGAAGAAAGCGGCAGAGAGGACAGGAGACAAAACAGTAACACACATTCCTTAGTCATTTTCCGTATAAGCATTACTGTACCTTCCTATACTTTTATTATTATTATTATTATTTTTTTTTTAGCTAATACCACCACCACCATTACCACTATTACCAATAACACCTACTATTCTGCATGCTGCCTTCATTCCTTTCCCCATAACACATGCAATATTCCTGGTGCTTGCCTGGACCATCTTACCATTACTATTACTATTATTATTACCATCATTATCATCAGTGGTGCCAGAGGTAAGTTATTAGCGTGAGGTGGTAACGTGCTCGCCTCAAAGTCAAAGGAGGGATCCCAGGTTAGAATTGCAGGTAAGACAGTATGTTTGTGTTACTTCAGTCTCCTGCCCCTGTCCACCTGCCGCTGACTACTGCAGGATGGCCCGGGGAGTGGTGGCCTGGCTTCCTAGTACGAGCAGAGGACTGGAAATTCTACCCTCTTGTGTGTGTGTGTGTGTGTGTGTGTGTGTGTGTGTGTGTGTGTGTGTGTGTGTGTGTGTGTAGCAAGGTATGAAAAATATTACCATTATTATTATTATTATTATTATTATTATTATTATTATTATTATTATTAGTAGTAGTAGTAGTAGTAGTAGTAGTAGTAGTAGCAGCAGCAGCAGCAGCAGCAGCAGCAGCAGCAGCAGCAGCAGCAGCAGCAGTAGCAGCAGCAGCAGTATTTCATATATCGTTGTCATTTTTAAAGAATTTTGAACAACTATTTAATAAAATCCTCTCTCTCTCTCTCTCTCTCTCTCTCTCTCTCTCTCTCTCTCTCTCTCAGCGTGTGTGTGTGTGTGTGTGTGTGTGTGTGTGTGTGTGTGTGTGTGTGTGTGTGTGTGTGTGTGTGTGTGTGTGCTCGTGTGTGTCTAAAATGACGCGTCTGCACTCTCAAGAACTAGACCTTTTTTTCTTATCATTAGTCTAAAGACCCCATACAACCTTCCCATTACACCCTTCTTTGTCTTCCTCTTCCTTTTCCTCCTTCTCCTCCTCCTGCAGCTGTTCCTCCTCCTCCTTCACCACCTCCTTCACCTTCTCTCCTCCAAAACTCAAGGTCACAGTAGGAGGGAGGAGGAGGGTGGGGGAGAGGAGGCTTGTTATGTCACCGTCAACCTGAGGGAGGACGAGGAGAAGGAGGAAGAGGAGGAGGGAGGGGACAGTCGAGAGAGGGAGAGAGAGAAAGAAGGAAGGAGGTGGGGGGTGTCGAGGAAAGGAGGAAGGAAGCAACAAGAGGGAGGGGAGAGAAAGGATGGAGACATACTCGTAATGAGAGAGAGAGAGAGAGAGAGAGAGAGAGAGAGAGAGAGAGAGAGAGAGAGAGAGAGAGAGAGAGAGAGAGAGAGAGAGAGAGAGAAAGTCGATGGTGTCTGTGTGTCTCCTGTAGGAAGTGTTCCGGCGCCTTATCTCTCTCTCTCTCTCTCTCTCTCTCTCTCTCTCTCTCTCTCTCTCTCTCTCTCTCTCTCTCTCGGTAGGTTGGGATGAGGGTGATGGAGGTAGAGATGTTTTGGGAGAAGGGAAAAGTGGAGGGAGGGTGATGGAGCCAAACTTATGAACGGGGAGAGCAGTGTTGGTGGTGGTGGTGGTGGTGGTGGCGATGAAATGCAATGACAAACAAAAGGAATTGAAGAAACGAGGCAAGCAAGAGGAATAATGACAAAATGAGTGAAGCCAATATATATAAAATTGCTAAATATAAATGACTATACCGCTTTTGACACTGGTTGGGGTTCGGCACCTCAGTGGGCTTTCTTTTCTTTTATTTCTTTATAATTTTGTTGCCCTTGGCCGGTGTCCCTCCTACATAAAAAAAAACTAAATAAATAAATACGTAAAATACAGGTGTTGGATGATGACTTGGAAATAGGTAGGTATATACACTAATTTATTCATTTATTTTTTTCATACAAGGACTGCCACGTGTAGGCTAGATGATGTCCTGCAGTTTCCCTTACCTCTCTATGTCCTAAACAGCGTAACTATCACTTCACTTATATGGAAATTGAACTCAAAAACACTGCTCACCCCGACCGCAAGGTATAAAGCAAGAATATATAAGGGAGAGAGAGAGAATGATGGAGGGAAGAAGGAATGGTGAAAGAGGAGAACAACGGAAAGAAAAAAAAACAGTAGGTGAAGGTTACGCATGAATGGAGGGGAGAGGAAAGAGGGAGGGGATGACTAAAGAAAGGAAGGAAACGGAGGAGGTGAATGGAGGAGGAGGAGGAGGAGGAGGAGGAGGAGGAGGAGGAGGAGGAGGAGGAGGAGGAGGAGGAGGAGGAGGAGGAGGGAAAAAAAGAAAATGAATGAACAGGAGAGAGAGAGAGAGAGAGAGAGAGAGAGAGAGAGAGAGAGAGAGAGAGAGAGAGAGAGAGAGAGAGAGAGAGAAATTATGATGATGGAAGATAAGTAGACGAAATTTGGGAACCGACAGCTCTTCCTCCTCCTCCTCCTCCTCCTCCTCCTCCTCCTCCTCCTCCTCCTCCTTCTCCTCCTCCTCCTTTACTTTACTATCCTGTCTCTCATACTATGTAGTTAGTATAGAATAGTTAACCAATCAACCTAGTAAGGATCCCAGGGTCTGTTGTTGCTTGGTCTTTCCTTTGTATTTCTTTGTATTCCTCCTCCTCTAAAAGTATTATAGGAACTTTGCAGGCCCAAGACGGTGTTGACAGTTTGCGAAGAGGACACACATGCACACACGCACGCACGCACGCACCCCCCACACACACACACACACACACACACACACACACACACACACACACACACACACACACACACACACACACACACACACACACACACAAGATGATGAGGTCTTTTAAAAGGGTCAGAGAGAGAGAGAGAGAGAGAGAGAGAGAGAGAGAGAGAGAGAGAGAGAGAGAGAGAGAGAGAGAGAGAGAGAGAGAGAGAGAGAGAGAGAGAGAGAGACAATGGAAATAAACAGACTCATAAACAATGAATACAAAAGGACGAAATGAAAAAAAAATTATAGCGAAAGAAAATAGAAGGGGGAAGGTGAAATGAAGGAGGGACGGTAAAATTAATGGAGGAGGAAGAGGAGAGATGTAAGGGAGGGAGGGAGGGAGGGAGGGAGGGAGAAGAGGAAAAGACAAGATGAGGAGAGAGAGAGAGAGAGAGAGAGAGAGAGAGAGAGAGAGAGAGAGAGAGAGAGAGAGAGAGAGAGAGAGAGGCCTCACCTATGTCCTTGGTCTAAGACGTCTCAAGGTCACACACACCTGAAATAAGAGAAGAAGCAGTATTAATTAACTTGCCTTGCCTGTGCTCACCTGACACTCCGACACCACCTGCCGCTAGTGGTGGTGGTGGTGGTGGTGGCGGTGGTGGTGGTGGTGATGATGATGATGATGATGATTATGGTGATGATGATAACAACAACAACAACAACAACAACAACAACAACAACACAATGAGTAAATAAGTAAACACGAATTGAAATGCTTCATACTGCAAAATTGTTTACCTGAATGTCTCTCTCTCTCTCTCTCTCTCTCTCTCTCTCTCTCTCTCTCTCTCTCTCTCTCTCTCTCTCTCTCTCTTTCACATAACCTCATATACGCCTTTCCGCAGCCACATTTTCCTTTATAATGTTGTTGACACCTTCCCCTCACCTCCGCCCCCTTCCTCTCCCTTTCCCTTCCCCTCACCTCCTCTCCATTACCTTCCTCTCTCCTTCTCTCCCTTCCCCTTCGTCTCACCTCCCTTCCTCCCTCCCCCTTACTTCCCTTACCTCCCTTCCCCTTCCCCTCACCTCCTTCCCCTCACCTCCTTCCTCTCACCACCCTCCCTTCCTCCTTCCCCTCACCTCCCTTCCTCCCCTTCCCAATCCTGTCCTCTCAACATCTAACCAGCGCCTCTTCCACCACCATCACACAAATAACGATCCTGTTCTTCCTCTTCTTCCTCCTCCTCCTCTCCTTCTTTTCTAAAATTAATTATTCATTTTAGCACGACTAGTAAATCCGGTTGAGCGATCTACAAGCTTTGACCTCTCTCTCTCTCTCTCTCTCTCTCTCTCTCTCTCTCTCTCTCTCTCTCTCTCTCTCTCTCTCTCTCTCAGTTCGATCTAATTATATTACTAGACAATCTAATATGTGTAGCGGTTGACATTTAGAGAAGCAAAGAAGAGATAAAAGGAGGGAAGAGGGAAGAAGAGAAGGGACGGAAAAAGAGAGAGGGAAGAGGGAAGGAGAGAGTGAAAGAAGGAGGGATAGATGCAGTACAAGATGAACAGAGAGAGAGAGAGAGAGAGAGAGAGAGAGAGAGAGAGAGAGAGAGAGAGAGAGAGAGAGAGAGAGAGAGAGCTGCAGACAAAAGAGAGGAAATGACGAACGAGAAAGTGAACAGAAGAGGAAAGACTAAGACAGGAAGAAAAATTCATGTGAAAAGCGAAGAGGAGGAGGAGGAGGAGGAGGAGGAGGAGGAGGAGGAGGAGGAGGAGGAGGAGGAGGAGGAGGAGGAGGAGGAGGAGGAGGAGGAGGGAAGGGATGAATACGAGGAAGCCTTTGACATTCCTATTCTCTCTCTCTCTCTCTCTCTCTCTCTCTCTCTCTCTCTCTCTCTCTCTCTCTCTCTCTCTCTCTCTCTCTCTCTCATCTTTGCCGCCGCCGCCAAACAGATACTCTACAGAATTAGTTCCTCCTCCTCCTCTTCCTCCTCCTCCTCCTCCTTCTCCCTCCCTCCCTCCCTCCTCGTCCTCCTCCTCCTCCTCCCTCCTCCTCCTCCTCCTCCTCCTCCTCCTCCTCCCTCACCTAACCCAGACAATTAGCTTCTTTACTTCCACCAATACTCCTCCTCTTGCTCCTCCTCTTCCCTTTTACCCCTTGACAGGTGAACTGGGAGGAGGAGGAGGAGGAGGAGGAGGAGGAGGAGGAAGTTGAAGGTTTAAGTGAAAAGTGGGTGAAGGAGAGAGAGAACGGTAGTAGTGATGGTGATGGTGGTGATGCAGGAGGAGGAGGAGGAGGTGGTGGTGGTGGTGGTGGTGGTGGTGGTGGGTCATTCCGATTAAGACAACTGGATTAGTCGAACCCGAACATTAAGGGAATTAGGTTTTAAATTACGTTGTGGAATATTAAAGCTGTGGTGGTGGCGGTGGTGGTGGTGGTGGTGGTGGTGGCATCATTAAACAGGTCGTACAGAGGTCATGATTCTCTCTCCCTCCCTCTCTCTCTCTCTCTCTCTCTCTCTCTCTCTCTCTCTCTCTCTCTCTCTCTCTCTACTGTCTCACTTCGATACATTCTTTCTATCTCCTCCTCTATTCACGTTCCTTCCTTCCTTCCTTCCTTCCTTCATTCCTTCCTTTCTTCTTTCACTTTTCAATCTTTATAAAACTTTCTTCTCTTTGTTGTTCATTATATTTTCTTCGTGGCTTTCATGGCTTTTTTTTTTCCCGTCCCTCTTCAATCTCCTTGTTATTTTCATGCACATTTTGCTTTCATTTTCTCCTTTTTTTTTTTTTTGTGTGTGTGTGTGTGTGTGTGTCTGTTTGCCTGTAGTTGCCTCTATTTACCCTTGTTGATGAGGTCATGCGGCTGTCTGTCTACCTGTCTGTTAGTCTGCATGTCCGCCTGTCAGTGCACCTCGGTCTTTCCGTCCCCGAGTCTGTTTGTCTTTCACTTAGCATGTCCGTCACTCTATCTGTCTACTTGCATTTCACACTCATAATCACCTTCACCACACACACACACACACACACACACACACACACACTTGGCAGGATCGTTGCCCGCTAAATCACGCCAGCTAAATATTTGTTGTTGTTATTATTATTATGAGCTGCGTGGGAGGCGAAATATGGCGCTTGCGGAGTTCAGCGTCAGCACACAGGCAGAGTTATTTATAATCCTGACGTCCACCCTCCCTCCCTCCCTCTCTCTCTCTCTCTCTCTCGCTCCATCTCATTCTTCCCCCTCAGTAACTGTTCCTCTCTGCTCTGCTCTCCTCCACTCCCGCCTACACCTGTACTGCATCTCTGCCTATCCTCTTTAGCCTTCCTCCTCATTCTTCTGTCCTTCTCTCTCCTCCTCCTCCTCCTCCTCTTCCTCCTTCACATCACATCCCATCTCTAGTCTGTCTCTTCTATACGCTCCACAACCTTCTCTTCTCCTCCACTACCTCTCCTCTGTTCCTCTTTATCATCCTTTAGCTTTGTCTATCCTCTTTAGCTTTCCTGATCAATTTTTCACCCTCTTCCCTGCTCCACACCAAGCCTCACCTTCCCTCTGTCCTCTGTGCGCTTCTCAATCTTCTTTTCCCCTATTAAGTTACCTCGGTTCTTCCCTACTCCACCTCTGCCCTGCCAATGCTCTCTCTCTCTCTCTCTCTCTCTCTCTCTCTCTCTCTCTCTCTCTCTCTCTCTCTCTCTCTCTTATACTCTAAATTATGCCCTCACGTCTCCTCTATGTTCCTCTGTAAACTCCCTAATCTTTTTCTCCTACTTCCTTCCTCTCTTACGCCTTACATTCCCCATTCTCCTTTCTAAACAAGACTTTCCCTTCCATGCACGTACTAAGGTATCTAACATGAAATAAAGTCCATATTATCACTCAAAAAACTTTGTCGGATGGAGATTGTAGCGCTTCCTCAGAAACTCGTAGAAATCATCGATCCTTGTTGATGAATGGAAGGAGAAAATTTATACTTGATTTGATTTTAAATATTTATCTGGTGCTCTTTCTCTCTCCTCTCCCTCTTCCTCACCAGCCCCTCCCCCCGTTTCCTGTTCCCATACCCATCCTTGTATCAGCTTTCCTTTGCAGTTTTTTTTTTTTCAACGCTTTCAATGTACTTAAGTAATTCCTCTTCTCTCTCTCTCTCTCTCTCTCTCTCTCTCTCTCTCTCTCTCTCTCTCTCTCTTTCCTTCCCATTCCTCTTCCCATTCTCCCTTCGCCACTTTCTTCAGCATTCCATACTTGCTCAGCTACCAGTTATTCTTCCTTTACTTACCTGTATCTCACCTGCCTAACCCAGTCTTTCTTTACGTGTCATCACTCTCTCGTCAACGCCTTGCTTCAGCATTCCTAACATGTACGTACATACATACTCATACTCACCCATAAGTAACTCTTTTACTCACCTCCATCTCACCTGCTTAACCCAATCTCTCTTTACGCATCATCACTCTCCCTTCACCACCACTTGCACCATACCAAACACACTATATATATTTGCACTCAAGCACCCTTTAGTCACTCCTCCCTCTTCCCCTACCCCCTACCCTTGCCCAGCACAGCCTCGCTCCACGCACCTGATGCCCTCTTTACTGTCCCCAAGCCCCCACACACGTTCTTATCTCCAACACCTCCCTCCATCTCGCTAGAATTCTTTCCCTCCCTCCCTCCCGCAGCCTCCCACTCCTGTCACCATCACAAACCCCACCGCAGCCGCCTTCCCTGCCTCGCCCTTATAATTCTGCCGTCCGCCCACCCACTCCCTTCCCTGCCTATTGGTGCTGCTGTTGCTGCCTCTACCTGGCGAGAAGGAAGGGGATGAGATGAAAGGAAGGAGGGGAAGAAGGGGAAGGTTGGAAAGGATGGTTCATGGAGGTGGCGGTGGGTAGTGGTTAAGTCAGTGGGTAAGTCTCTCTCTCTCTCTCTCTCTCTCTCTCTCTCTCTCTCTCTCTCTCTCTCTCTCTCTCTCTCTCTCTCTCTGTATCTCGTTATGAATCTACCTGCTTATCTTTTTACCTATACAATTACTCATGTTTCCTGATTTATGGGGTGAAAATGGAAGTAAAAATGAGAGAGAGAGAGAGAGAGAGAGAGAGAGAGAGAGAGAGAGAGAGAGAGAGAGAGAGAGAGAGAGAGAGGCAGGCAGTGGAAGAAAATAATAAACACGGTCTCCTGAGGCTGTAATCAATATCAAACTGTGTGTCTGTCTGTGTGTGTGTGTGTGTGTGTGTGTGTGTGTGTGTGTGTGTGTGTGTGTGTGTGTGTGTGTGTGTGTGTGTGTGTGTGTTTTTCCCTTCAGCAATGCGTCCCTTCATCCATGTCTGTCTGTCTGTGTATATGTGTGTGTGTGTGTGTGTGTGTGTGTGTGTGTGTGTGTGTGTGTGTGTGTGTGTGTGTGTGTGTGTGTGTGTGTGTGTGTGTGTGTGTGTGTGTGTCCGTCTATCTATCTCCCTGTCAGTGCATCTATCCGTCTTCACATTATCACTGCCCTTGATGAAACGCAGCACAATACCTGACTGACGCAACACACACACACACACACACACACACACACACACACACACACACACACACACACACACACACACACACACACACACACGACCTAACCAGTTTTATGTAATCTAATTTTCTACCTTTCTACTTGCATCTCTCTCTCTCTCTCTCTCTCTCTCTCTCTCTCTCTCTCTCTCTCTCTCTCTCTCTCTCTCTCTCTCTCTCTCTCTCTCTCTCTCAGATGTAAGCTTTCAAAACTTAACGAATATTTGAGAGAGCAATTATACACAAACGAACAAACTCCGTATTATTCTCCTCGTCATTTCGTCTCTCTCTCTCTCTCTCTCTCTCTCTCTCTCTCTCTCTCTCTCTCTCTCTCTCTCTCTCTCTCTCTCTCTCTCTCTCTCTCTCTCAGTATATGTACACACACAAACACATCCAACTAATTAAATCCAAGGAACAAAGTCATACACAAATGAACTCTCTCTCTCTCTCTCTCTCTCTCTCTCTCTCTCTCTCTCTCTCTCTCTCTCTCTCTCTCTCTCTCTCTCTCTCTGTGTGTTACTGGTGCTGGAAGAGGAAGGAGGGCAGAGGGAGTGGAAAGACGGAAGAAGAAGAGAGGAAGGGAAGGAAGGAGGAAAGAGAAAGGAAGGAAGAAAGGGAAAAGGTGAAGGAAAGGGGATGATAGGAAATGAGGAAAAAAGTGGGCATGGAAAAGGGAAAGAAAGGAGGAGGAGAGGAGAAATGGACGAAGGAAGGAGAAGGAAAGGACGAGAAAGAGCAAAGAAAAGGAATAGGAAGGGGGAGGAGATGTGAAGAAAGGAAAAAAGGAAGAGAACAAGGAATATGGATAGAAAGGAGGAGAAAGAACAAAGAAAATGGATAGGAAGAGAAAGAACAAGGAAAGTGGATAGAAGGAAGGAAGGAAGGAAGGAAAGCAAGGAAAAGAAGGAGGGAGGGAGGTAGAGAGGAAGGAAGGAAGGAAGGAAGGAAGGAAGGAAGGAAGGAAGGAAGGAAGGAAAGAAAGAAGGAAAGGATGGAGAGGAGAAGAGAAGAGAAGGGAAAGGATGAAGAGAAGAGAAGAGAAGGGAAAGGATGAAGAGAAGAGAAGGGAAAGGATGGAGAAGAGAAAAGGAGAAGGGAAAGGATGAAGAAGAGGGGAAAGGAGAGGAGAGGGGAAAGGAAAGAAGGGAAGGCAGTGCACAAGATGACTGCTGTGTTGGGTGGCTGTGGCAGAGGCAGTCAGCTGACACAGGGACACAATGTAGGTGCAGCTGGCCAGGTGTGTTGCCTCAAGGGATTGCCTCACTGTTCTGTTATCTTCCCTTTTCATCTCCTATTTATTCTTGTTTATTATTATTTATTGTTTATTCTATTTATTTTTTTTTCCATGTCAGGTTCCTTCTTCCATCTTCCTTCTCTATTCTTCTATGTTCTTTTCTTAATTTGCTTTCTTTTCCTTATTTTTCTTCTTGGATTTATGTTTTTATTTTTTATTTTTTATTTTTTTTCTATCTTCCTTTGTTTTTCTTCTTAATACTTATCTTTTTTTCTTTTTTTTCTCTTCTTCCTTGATAAGTCCCTTTCTGTATTTATTATTATTTTTTTGCATCGCTTCTCAATCTCTTTCTTATGTCTCTCCTTATCCTTCACTATTTATTTAGTTTTTGTTAATTTGTACCTTCCTCTGTTTTTCTTTCCTTCTTCTCCATCTCTGATATCTTCTATTCGTTTCCTTTTTTTTTTTTTTATATTGCTCCTCCATCTTCCTCGTCATCTTATTTCTTTGTAGTTTCTCTCTCTCTCTCTCTCTCTCTCTCTCTCTCTCTCTCTCTCTCTCTCTCTCTCTCTCTCTCTCTCTCTCTCTCTCTTTCGGCAAAACCTCTCCGTTTACCCACCTACCCCACGCTCCTTTATTAATTAATGCACAAAACTTTTCAATGTATACACACACACACACACACACACACACACACCTCTCTCTCTCTCTCTCTCTCTCTCTCTCTCTCTCTCTCTCTAGCCTGCCCTTCCCTCGTCTCTCTACAAACCCTCCCCTTCAACATTCAAGAAACTAAACTTCCCCGTAACCCTTGCAGCACTACTAAAACCATTCCCTTCCTAACCCTTCCCTCTCCTCCTCCTCCTTCTCCTCCTCCTCCTCCTCCTCCCTTAACCTGGAGCCGGAAACTATCGCATGAATCTGGTCGTGGACTCTTAAGAAATTCACCTAAAACTCTAAAATAATCTCATCTGAAGGTACCACGCCGCGGGATTGTCGGTCGCCGCAAAGCCCACACAACAAATGTTACGAGGGAAGGGGTGCGAGTGTGTGCTTCCGCGCGCCGCCGCTACCTCTGTCTGGCGCTGCCGTCGCGTTATGCCCATTCCAGGTCCAGTTGCGCTTCCCTTTAATGTCGAGTTACCGCTCTTAGTATCCCCGCCCCACCCCGCGGCCTACCTACTATTAAAGCTTCCATGGTGCTCTCCTCCTCCTCTTCCTCCTCCTTATTCCTGTACCGTGTCTCTCTCTCTCTCTCTCTCTCTCTCTCTCTCTCTCTCTCTCTCTCTCTCTCTCTCTCTCTCTCTCATAATCCTTTTCATTTCCCCATCCATCCATCGTTCAGTATTTATTTATTTATCTATTTATTTTTTTAACAAACTCCAATCATTCTCTCCTATTCTGTCTTCTCTCCTTTACACTCCACCCATCACTTCTATTCACCATCAACCATCACACCTTTCGCCCACCCATCACATTCTCCATACCCCACAACACATAACTTCTCTCCATACTCCAACACACTCGTTTTTCCCATACCCCAATACACAAGTTTGTTCATTCTTTTCTCCCTCCACTGAATTTTCTCACCTAATATAAACGTATCCTAACACACTCTACTTCAAACGCTCTTCCTCTTCCTTCTCCTCTTCTTCCTTATTCTTCGCTACCACTGCTCCGTCCACCTCCTCCATCATCCACCCTCCTCCCCACTCCTCACCTCCACCACGCGACCGATGATAAAACGCGCGCCGCCAAGAATGCACTATAACGCTTTAGAGCTCCGCCTGAATGAGCCCCCATTACAGCCACTCCGCGCCGGCACATCTCCAGACGCGCCTCAGAACGGGCCTGCGCAAAATAGGAACTACCGAGTTTTATCGACACTTGGGTACGTATGGGGCACTGAGGCAGACAGGGACACACACACACACACACACACACACACACACACACACACACACACACACACACACACACATACATACACACACACACGGAAAGGAGCTTTTTTTTTTTTTTTTTACGGGAGATGGATCAACTAATTTTCTGAGTGCTCGAGTCATTGCCCGTGTGTGTGTGGGTGTGTGTGTGTGTGCGTGTGTGTGTGTGTGAGCTTCCAGAAAGAAAAGGAGGGAATGATGTTGGAGTTTGTCAATAGTGGTAATAAATCTTGATGCGACGCACACACGCACGCACGCGTGTGCGCAGCCACTCCCAGCACTGCCTTCCCCCCATCCTCCCACCAACGCAGGGACTATGGTGGCAGGTACGAGAGAGAGAGAGAGAGAGAGAGAGAGAGAGAGAGAGAGAGAGAGAGAGAGAGAGAGAGAGAGAGACTCTTCTACTAACCAATCTCCTTCAATTTCCTATTTTGACCTAATTTAAGGGAGAGTTAAGTTTAAAGAAGAACCCACACTACGTAGGTTTCTCTCTCTCTCTCTCTCTCTCTCTCTCTCTCTCTCTCTCTCTCTCTCTCTCTCTCTCTCTCCTTAATTTTTCATAGTCCCATTTTTCTTTCCTTTTTTTCCCCTCCTCTCAACCTTTTTCTGGATTTTTATTCCTTCCACAACTTTGTTAATGGTCATCTCTTCACTTTCTTTCTCTTTTATTTTTCGATTTTCCTTCTTCCCCCTTTACATTCTTTCTTTTCTTTCTTTCCTTTGCCCTCCTCCTCCCTCCTTCTTCGTCCTTCTCGTCCACGTTATAAATCATCATTATCTGATTTATTTTTTTTTACTTGATATTCTTTTTCTTTCTTTATTCCTCCTCTTTTTTGTTTAGATTTTTATCTTTATCATCCTAAACTTTATAATTTTCTAATCGCTATCAATCTTTGTTTTTTTCTACTGTATATTTCCTTATTTTATACATTCGTACCTTCCCTCACTTGCCTCATTATTTTCCTCCTTTTCCTTTTTCCTCCTTCTCTCTTCGTTCCATCCGAGTATATATCCATCCATCCTTCCCTCCTTCATTTTCTTTTCCTTTTTCTTTTTAATTCTAATTTTTCATTCTTTAGTTTCTTCCTTTCTTCTTTCCATTTTGTTGTATCCTTTGGAAGTTTGTTTCTATTCTTCTTGCTATGTCCGTTCATGATTTTCTTTCTTCTCTCGTAACACACACACACACACACACACACACACACACACACACACACACACAACCAGTAATTGAAACCTGATGTGTTATGATCTCTGCAAATGTTAACTGATGTGCTGACTCTCTCTCTCTCTCTCTCTCTCTATCTCTCTCTCTCACCCGTACCTCTTCTTCCCTGCATCTCTTCCTCCTTCATTAATTCTCATCTCCCCCTCCTTCACTTCACCATTCTCTCTATTTTCCTTCAGCCTGCGAGTAAAATTCCTTCATCTTATTCTTTGTTTACGAGTCTATTAATTTCCACTGCGTGTTCCCTCCCTCTCCTTTATAATGCATCTTTTCTACCTTCATATCACTTTTACTTCGCAACCTACAACTCTCTCTCTCTCTCTCTCTCTCTCTCTCTCTCTCTCTCTCTCTCTCTCTCTCTCTCTCTCTCTCTCTCTCTCAGGGATCAAATCATACAAGTGCCTCCGCGTGCAGACATAAGATAAAGCAAGGCATGAATCAGGAGGCACCACAACAAAACACGGAGGCGCGCGGCCAGGTGAGGCTCATTCAGGTGACGCAGAATGGCCACTAAAGGATACCCATTATCTCCCCCTCCCCCTCTCTCTCTCTCTCTCTCTCTCTCTCTCTCTCTCTCTCTCTCTCTCTCTCTCTCTCTCTTCTCTTTCCCTCACCACTTCCTCTATTTCATTCTCTCTCTCTTCCTGTTCCTGTTTCTGCTCCCCTCTCCCTCTCTCTCTTTATTCCCTCTGTGCGTAATTTGCCATTTCAAAATGCTTCCTAGTTCAGCTGATTCATTATTTATTTAACTTTTTTCCTCCTTTATTTATTTACTACTACTACTACTACTACTACTACTACTACTACTACTACTACTACTACTACTTTTTCTTCTTCCTTCGTCAGCCTCTTCTATTCAATAACCTCTACCTTCAATTTTTCTTGTAGCATTCCCCCCCCCCCTCTCTCTCTCTCTCTCTCTCTCTCTCTCTCTCTCTCTCTCTCTCTCTCTCTCTCTCTCTTTCAAACTTTTTTTTTCCTCCTTTTATCTCCCTTTTTCTCTCTTCCTCTCCTTTCTCAAGGTCTCCGCAACTTAGAAAAAACTTTCATCCACTTTCTTCCACTTATCCACCCACGTTTCCTTCCTTTTCTTCTGCTTCAATTCCTCCTTTATCATTTGCTTCAGCCCCTTTCCCTATCTCCCTATATTTTTTCTTTTCAACTTAAGTCTTCTTCTTCCTTTTCTTCCTCCTCATCTCGATTTCTTTCTTCTGATTCGTTGGTTCCCTACTTCTTATCATCTCTTCCTGCATTTTGTCATTTATTTATTTATTTTTTTCTGTAGTCGTATTCAACCCTCCTCCTCCTCTTCCACTTCTTCCTCCTCCTCTTCTCCTCCTCCTATTTCTTCCTCATGCCTTGCTTTACTGCTTCTCTGATCTTATCTTTCTTCTTTTCTTTACTTTTTTTTGTGTACTACCACTGTCTCCTCCTTTTACTTCTCCTCTTCCTCCTCCTCCTCCTCCTCTCCTTCCATCTTCTTCTTCTCTTTCAACATTCTAGTTTTCTGCCTCCCTTCTTCCCCCTCCCCCTCCCCCTCTTCCTTCTAAGCGCCAGGTAAGAGGAAGGGTGGTGTACTAATTAGTGATCTACCTATGAAACCCACCTCTTATCACTTTTCCTTGTTACTTCTCTTTTCTTCCTCTTTTCTTCACCTCTCCTCCCATCCCTCTTTCTTAACGCCTCCTCAGCTCTCTCTCTCTCTCTCTCTCTCTCTCTCTCTCTCTCTCTCTCTCTCTCTCTCTCTCTCTCTCTCTCTCGCCTCCCTCCCATTGGCTGCCTGGCTTTTAATTTATCTTCTCCTTCTTCCTCCTCTTATTTATTTAGTTTTATAGTGTTTTTTTTTCGTATTTTTTTAGTCCGTCCCTTTTTCAAAGTTTCTTGATTCTTTTTTTCATGATTTATTTTTATTCTGTAGTTTTCTTTCTTCTTGTTCTTTTTCTTCCTATTATTATTATTATTATTATTATTATTATTATTATTATTATTATTATTATTATTATTATTACTATTACTCCCATCATCATCATCATCATCATCATCATCATCATCATCATCCTTCTCTTACTCTTCTTCCTTCTTGTCTGGCGTTGTCTGTAAAATTCTGATTTCTTTCCTTTCTTACATCTCTCTCTCTCTCTCTCTCTCTCTCTCTCTCTCTCTCTCTCTCTCTCTCTCTCTCTCTCTCTCTCTCTCTCTCTCGATACTTTTTACTTCATACGAAAACTTTATCATCCGCTGCTGCTCGTCTACTAAGCATGCCTCCTCTTGTCCTCTCTAACCTTCTTCTTCCTCCTCCTCCTCCTCTTCCTCCTCCTTCTCCTCCTCCTCTTCCTCCTCCGCTCCTGGTTCTTTACATACGCCTTCTCCCTGTACCCGGTGAAGAAGTGCTCCAAAACAAAACTTTTATATGGTCGTACGGAGAGTCAAGGGCGGTGTGTGTGTGTGTGTGTGTGTGTGTGTGTGTGTGTGTGTGTGTGGAAGGATGGAATTTTCTCTATTCTTTTTCCTTTACTCATAGGTCTCTCTCTCTCTCTCTCTCTCTCTCTCTCTCTCTCTCTCTCTCTCTCTCTCTCTCTCTCTCTCTCTCTCTCTCTCTCTCTTATTCCCCACATTCACCTTCTACACTCCATTTCTTCGTCTCAGTCATGCAAGTTGAAAACCATATTGCTGTTTTGTTTATCCTTCCTTATCTTATATACTTCACTTTCATCCCCTTATATAAAAGTTCCCCCTCCTCCATCCCGCGTCCCTGAAGCCTCCACTAACCCTGCTTCACCCGGCCCTGCCCCACACAGCCTCCATAACACCAGGGACTTCCCAGGGCAATACCTTCATGAGGCGGCGGTGGGGAGGGCACGAGGACATTGTAAATAGAACCAACTGCTCGGCTTCGTAATTAGCAAGTGAAAGAGAGCGGAGATCAAAGCGTGAGATGCGAAATTCAACTTTGCCAACCCCTAAAAAATAAAAAAAAAAGATAAAAAAATAGTAATAGTAATAAAAAAAATGAAAATATATTCTCGATTACGTGTTAGAAAATAAAAGGGAAAAAAAATACATGAGCTTGGTATTATAGTAAGGTATTTCTTTGTTTTCCCTTTCGAAATATAAAATGTAATAGGGACTGTGTGTGTGTGTAAGTTTAATATTTCCCTTTTTTTAATGCATAAATCTAACAACTAAAAAAAAAAAAGTAAGATCATAAAACATTTACAATTTAAAGTAAAAAAAAATAAATAAAAATGTAAATTTGACGTATGCACCCTCCCCACTGGAAAAAAAAAAAAATTCACCATGCATAAATGTGACGATGAAAAAAGAGTCAGTAAAGAACATTTTGCTGCGAGGGGGAAAAAAATCATGTACGAGTAATGTAAGAGGTTCCTTCTCATCGCCAGGGGAAAAACAAACAAGGAAAGGACGCACCGAGAGAGAGAGAGAGAGAGAGAGAGAGAGAGAGAGAGAGAGAGAGAGAGAGAGAGAGAGAGAGAGAGAGAGAGAGAGAGAGAGAGAGAGAGAGAGAGAGAGAGAGAGAGAGAGAGAGAGAGAGAGAGAGAGAGAATGTTGCTGGCAATTAGAATAAAGTAAAACGTTAAGAGCGAAAAAGGGAGTTAGGGATCTTAACAATTAAATTAAAAGCGAAGGGTGAATAAAAAGACGAGGGGTTCAGAAAGAGAGAGAGAGAGAGAGAGAGAGAGAGAGAGAGAGAGAGAGAGAGAGAGAGAGAGAGAGAGAGAGAGAGAGAGAGAGAGAGAGAGAGACTAAAAAATTACATTGAAATAAAGATACAAATTAAGTTATCATGATAGAAGGGGAAATGTGCAAGAATGTGACCAATGGAGAGAGAGAGAGAGAGAGAGAGAGAGAGAGAGAGAGAGAGAGAGAGAGAGAGAGAGAGAGAGAGAGAGAGAGAGAGAGAGAGAGAGAGAGAGAGAGAGAGGCGAGCGGTGGAATTTAGTGAATGGGAAAGTTTTTTACGTTATTGATATGAAGTTTGAGAGGCGGAGGGAAGCAGCAGCAGCAGAGTTTACTGACAGCAGGAGAGGAAGAATCTTTTTGTAATTGTAATAGAAAAAAAAGTTGAGAAAGAAAGAAAACGAGGGAGGGAGGCGGCGCTGCAGAGATAGATAGATAGAGAGAGAGATAGATAGATAGATAGATAGATAGATAGATAGATAGATAGATAGAGAGAGAGAGAGAGAGAGAGAGAGAGAGAGAGAGAGAGAGAGAGAGAGAGAGAGAGAGAGAGAGAGAGAGAGAGAGAGAGAGACATGAAGTAAACAAAAAATACACTTCACACATCAATAATTTTCAACAATGTAAACTAAAGCGAGATAATGAACGGACAGACAAAGGAAGACAAGAAGGAAGGATATATATATAAAGAAGAGAAAGAGAAGAATAAAAGAATCATTGTGTGTGTGTGTGTGTGTGTGTGTGTGTGTGTGTGTGTGTGTGTGTGTGTTGACGCATGATGCAGATATCTTCTTTCTTTTTGACATTTAAAAAAAAAAAAAAAGAGAAAGAAGGAATGATGATGGAGGGAAGATGAAGGAAATTTAAAGTCGAAAAGGTGGAGGGAAGGAAGGGAAAAAAAGGAACGTGGAGAGAGAGAGAGAGAGAGAGAGAGAGAGAGAGAGAGAGAGAGAGAGAGAGAGAGAGAGAGAGAGAGAGAGAGAGAGAGAGAGAGAGAGAGAGAGAGAGAGAGAGAGAGAGAGAGAGAGAGAGAGAGAGAGAGAGATTTGGGAAGGAGAGAAAAGGAAAGGAGTGAAGAAAGAAAAGAGGAGAGGAAGGAGGGACAGGACGATAAGAAAGAAGACAATAGAAGGAAAGGCTATAAGTTATTCGAGGGAAGGATGAGATGAGACAGACGCGGCGAGGAAAAAGGTATAGAAGAAGAGAGAGAGAGAGAGAGAGAGAGAGAGAGAGAGAGAGAGAGAGAGAGAGAGAGAGAGAGAGAGAGAGAGAGAGAGAGAGAGAGAGAGAGAGAGAGAGAGAGAGAGAGAGAGAGAGAGAGAGAGAGAGAGAAATAGGAAATACGAATGAAAGGTGAGGAACGACAGTTATCTGAGACGTGAAGGCAAACACAAGCAGAGAGAGAGAGAGAGAGAGAGAGAGAGAGAGAGAGAGAGAGAGAGAGAGAGAGAGAGAGAGAGAGAGAGAGAGAGAGAGAGAGGTATTCTAGACTCCGTGAGGCACCTCTGAGCCCGGGAGCATCAGAACATTCCACTACAGCTTTCAATCGATGCTGGTTCATACTTACTCTCCTCACTCGTTTATTTTTATCTCCTGTATAGATTTACAACAACGATGTATTACTGGTATGCATAACACACCTAAACACCGTCGGAGGTACATATTTACCATCGGAATATATCGTCCCAATCCCAGGCCACTCCTAGTAAGTGTCTATGAAAGAGTAGGAAAGGAACGTCATTAAGAAAGGTCGCTGCGTCGCTGTCTGGATGCAAGGGAAGGCACAGCAAAGGGAGGCACAGCGACGAGGAGGAGCAGGACCAACATATCGAACTTGTAACAGTCCAGGTTAACGAGACTGACAGCACTGAGGAAGAGGAAACACATGCAGCGAGAACGAGAAATAACACTGGAGGCAGCGCGTGAGGACCAAGGGATGTACACAGGAGGAGGGTTGACAGAGTGATGCGATGTGAGGGAAACTTGTCAGAATAAACACGAGACTGAATAACTGCAATATGCTTCTGACTTATTGATCCGAAAGGGTAGTGGAGAAATAAAGAAAAAGCACCAAGAAACGATCATCGGAAAAATGCGAAAATCTAGGAAAGGAAAGTATAAGAAGAAGGAAAGTGATAAAGAAAGGAGAGAGATCATTAATGAAGAAGTGCACGAAGAGGAACAAGACGAAAAAAGATACAGAGCGAATTCGAAACTAAGGAAGAACCATTTGAGTTATGGAAAATATTTGACGACACACAAAAGTTGCCACACTCAGGAAGGCAATATAACGAGAAACATGAATCTCTTGAAGCCGCCGGCCAATTACCTCAATACGTGAACTGGTGGGTTGCAAAAAGCGGACAGGGAACGCAATGTTGAGGACAGACGGGAGGAAGTGGTTGAAAACAGGACGGCTGAGGATGCGATCATAAAAAAAAAAGTAAAGCAAATAGAGACAAAATCATTAGAGAACAAGTAGACTACAGCTATAAATTAAGTCCATAAAAATGGTAGAATATAAATGACAGAGCATACACTCAAGTAATTTAATAACAGAAAAAAAAATAAGGTAAAGAAATGGAAGAAACGTAAGGAAATGACAGATAAAAGAGAAAGGGAACACGGAGGAAAATGGAATAGAGGAATAAGGGAAGGGGTAACAAGGCCACAAATAAAGAGTAAAGACAGGGAAGAGGAGAAGCGAGGCGTGGAGTGGTAGGGAATGAAGGCGAAGGAAGAACATGCTGATGAGTGTGGCAATTCTCAGGAAGGAGGACAATACGAGGCAAGAGAAACATGGAAGAGTGAGGTGGAAAAGGGAAAATGACCACCAAGAGACGTAAGGAAAATAGCAATACGGAAAAGATAAAACTAACAAAAAATATCTGAACGTTATTGGCGTTACCTACACACGGCAATAATTCAATGTAATGAGGACTCGCAATAGTTAACTTCCTCTAATAGTGCTTGTATGGAAAGTTCACTACACCCAAAGGTACTTAAGTTCTGGACAGGGAGGGACACACGCCGCGTTCTGTCCTGGCAGCAGCGGTGACCTTTCAACACACGAGGGCAGAGTGAGCACAGGAGGCTAAGGGACTGTGTGCTGCCTGGCTGGGCGTCACCTTGGGATGGTCACCTCAACACTTGCCAGGCAGACACCACCACTATCCTTCATTTAGGTCAAGAATTTCCTAATCTCGAAAAGGGGTATTTTGTTTTAAGCTTTTCGCCATAGCTACATGATTCGACGTTTCAATAAAATTTGTAAAAAGCTGCATAGAATATCCAAAATATATGTAAAAGCATTGTTTAGTAATTTAATATTACTATGAAGTCATGGATGCTATTTTGTGGTATACTTCTATTTTTTTTTCTA
>NC_087151.1:41587692-41592692 GCF_035594125.1 Scylla paramamosain | reverse complement strand
CTTTTAACTCGATTCCTCCCCTCCCCTCCCCTCCCCATCACAGTAGGGAGGACACACACCCAATCACCGGCCAGGAGATGCAATGGCACGCCAGGAATCAACCAATCAACGCCTGGATTGCATAGTGATCGTTGAGGACTTCATGGCAGGCGGAAGGGAGGTAGGGGAAGCTTCGGGGAGGAAGGGTAGTGAGGCTGGTAATGGGGGTATTGGAGAGGGCTTGGAGAGAATGGGAAATGCACTAAATGAGTTGCAAATTAATTATTGGACTCGATAGTTGGAAGCGAATGGAGGTGGAGGTAGTGGCGATGGTGGTAGTGGTGGTGGTGGGAAGGTAGGTGGGAAGGGTGTCTGTAATAATAATAATAATAATAATAATAAACGGTTTATTATTTAGGCAGTTCACAAACTGAAAATGTACATAGGGGGTGTGGATGGAGGGATGAAAGGTGGGGGTTTTGGACCGTCTAGGAGTGTGTGTGTGTGTGTGTGTGTGTGTGTGTGTGTGTGTGGAGTTTTGGCTTCTTTTCCTCATGGCTATTCCGCTACTCCGCGTTTTGTTACATCCTATACCTGTCTCTAATGTACAGTATGTGTTAGCTCTCTACTCCACCGGCCAGATCTGCTCCGTCCCTGCGCCAGTCCCACGCAAATCTGATTCAAGGCCGCACGTGTTTGGCAAGACATGAACGCAGGGAAGGTGGGAAGACAAATGCAATGGAGATAAGAGGATTTTTTGTTTTTGGAGTAAAGAAACTTAACAAATAGAGAAAGGAAAAGGAGGAAAGGTAGATAGAGAGAATGAAATATGAGTCACATAACAGGAGCAACACGTAAAGGATAGTACATGAAGGGAGATAGGAAAATGAGAAACGACGAGCAAGAAAAGATGCAAGTGAAAAAAAAAATATATAGAATGAAATAAAACAAATAAAGAACACGAAAAAAATAATAATATACAAAGAACGACATACAGAAAATAAAATATGAAACAAAATAACAAGAACACCAAGACAACACGACAAACTTATCCCACAACAATCTAACTTCTCTCACCCTGACATCGAAACCTACATAACCTAATAACAACATCCGACAGGCACCCCAACCCCCCCACACACACCCCGACAGCCCCTCCCCACACCTCCACAAAGCAAACCCACAACACAACCATCCTTTTCATCTAAAAAACAAAAAAAAAAAAAAAAAAAACGCATCAGCATTAATCTAATTAACCCTAACCTTACCTTATCTTACCTTAACCTAATTCTACCTCATCTTTATCTAACCTAATCTAACCTAACCTTGTCTTTCCTTGCCTCGCCTTGCCCTAACCTTCCTTACCTATCCCAAACCTAACATAACAACACCACACCACATCCAAGCCTTGCACCTTATTCACGTCAGCACACCTCACCCCGCCCAGACAGCCAGGTAAGCAGCCCAACGTGACCCAACCCAACCTGTCCTAGCCTTCCGCCCTTTCCTGCCCTCCCTCTCCGCTCCAGTCGTGGCGTCATCGTTCGGCGGATCCTCTAATGACTCGTTACGGACAGGTGATTGGGTGATTAGTGAAGCATAATTGGGGCTTCCGGGGAACTGCACCTGGGCGGGGATTTGATTTGGACACAGGAAAGGTTAGTGTGTGTGTATGTGTGTGTGTGTGTGTGTGTGTGTGTGTGTGTGTATAGGTGGGAATTGGAACAACATTCTGAAACATTTATGCGCCGCACCTCCACTACATCCTAAAGGCTCTAATTAAAGTTACACGGATTTTTAAGGGTGTTTTTTTACGGTTCTAGTGAGAGATTAACAAGATTTATACATTACTAACAACACAAACACTCGTGAAAACCCCGCTAATCATCTTTGTGGCCTTGGTAAATACCCGTGGTGAGAGATAAAGGCGTTTCTGAATACAGACCATGGTGGGGAGTGTGCAAGGTTAAGTATTGAGTGCTACATGCAGTGTGTCAGTGTGTTAGGAGGGACAGGCGGCCCGGGAAGGAGAGCAGCAGAGGACAGGTTTAAAGCTCCAGGTGGCGGATATGGATTGCAGTAAAATCTGGAGATGTATGGACTGTGCGATGCGTCCACGAGGGAGGCGAGTGTTTTGCTGGGTGTGTGGGTAGAGAGAGAGAGAGAGAGAGAGAGAGAGAGAGAGAGAGAGAGAGAGAGAGAGAGAGAGAGAGAGAGAGAGAGAGAGAGAGAGAGAGAGAGAGAGAGAGAGAGAGAGAGAGAGAGAGAGACCGTTATTTCAGATGCATCGACAGACACAGGGAATACCAATAAAACAAACATAACTAAACACAAAGGATGAACAAATAACAGCAAACTTATTATAGACCCTCATGTGAAAAAAAAAACTGTTAAATTATATACTTGATTTAAAAGAAGAGAAGTATATAGGACAGTAAAAGCAGAGACAGAAATACAGACCAAGAGATAAAGAGACAAGACTTACAAACAGACAGACAGGCAAACAGACAGATATAGGTGCAAAATGCATTGAGGTTTTCATGCGGGAAGGGAAGTGGATGGAGGTGGAGACAACAGCTTGCATGGAGGCGAAAAGAATTAGGACTGGGATGAAGGGAAAAAGGCAGGTTATGAGGGGTGTGCGCGAGGGGCAGCGACCAGAACACGGAGCATACACACACACACACACACACACACACACACACACACACACACACACACACACAATAAAAGCCGACGTGGACTGCGGAGATAAAAGGCTAGAGAGGGTTTAGAGAAGCGGGCTCGGTAAAGAAGGGCTAATGAGGGCTATTCACAATCTAGGGTACATAAAGTCCAGGAAGGTGAACTGAAATGCAATAAAACATCGGACACAAAATATATTTACACCCGTGGGAAAAAAATAAATAAACAAAATAAATAAATAAATAAAACAGTGGAGGTTGGAAAAGGATGCGTTTCAGGTGGATGGATATGGGGGTATTATGAATGTTGGGGCTATGAAGGCAGGGATAATGGATGTCTAGGAGCCGTGATGAGAGATGGATCAAGGGCGAGATGAGGTAATTTTCGCTGCGTAAGAAGTAATCTGGCGTGGATATAGGATGGATACGAAAGGGGAGCAGGTAAATATGCCGGCTGAAATAGAAAATGGAAATTAATCTTTAGCCTTGATGTATAATTCCTGGTTATGTAATGGTGTCATATGTATAAACTCTCTCTCTCTCTCTCTCTCTCTCTCTCTCTCTCTCTCTCTCTCTCTCTCTCTCTCTCTCTCTCTCTCTCTCTCTCTCTAATCTTATTACTGCTTTTTATCCTTCCTTCTCCGAATCCCACTACATGCATATGAGAGAGAGAGAGAGAGAGAGAGAGAGAGAGAGAGAGAGAGAGAGAGAGAGAGAGAGAGAGAGAGAGAGAGAGAGAGAGAGAGAGAGAGAGAGAGAGAGTGGGGGGTCCTGTACGGATAGAGATCAAAGGCGAAGTGTGTGTGTGTGTGTGTGTGTGTGTGTGTGTGTGTGTGTGTGTGTAAAGGGTAGCTTGGACCTGTGCTCCTACCCTCTATACAAGCTACCTCCTCCTCCTCCTCCTCCTCCTCCTCCTCCTCTTTCTCCTCTATCATGCTGTCCATCACCTTTGTTCCCTCCTCTTCAATTTCCTTTCCTTTTCACTGCCTCTTCCTACTCTCCCCCTGTCCTCTCTCTTCTCCTCTCAGCTTTCTCTCCATCCTCATTTAGTGCTGTTTTCACCTTTCTCTTTTTCTCTCTTCCTTCAATATTGTTACTGTTTCCTGTCCATTCTCTTGTTTCTTCTTACTTCTGTGATTATGAAAAGATGGCTAAAAAGAAAAAGATTTCCTGAAAAACTAACGAGAGAGAGAGAGAGAGAGAGAGAGAGAGAGAGAGAGAGAGAGAGAGAGAGAGAGAGAGAGAGAGAGAGAGAGAGAGAGAGAGAGAGAGAGGATAGGGGCAGGATCTACACGCTTCTCTGCTCGCCGTATTCCGGGTTTCTTTTCAGACAAATACGCACGGTCCAGTGATCAAAGCTTGGTGTTCGCGCCTCGGGGCTCACCCATCGCATCTGCGGTACGCGAAGATCACTGCACCGCGGCTGTGTGTGTGTGTGTGTGTGTGTGTGTGTGTGTGTGTTTCATTAGTCTTGGTGGAGCAGGCGGACGGGTGTTGCTGAATGTTTGCTGACCCAATTCGGCGCAAGTCTCACTGATTCCACTGGCCAACCTAGTTCAGTAATTGCGTGGTGAGTGCAACAGTCATGCTGGCGCTGTGGACGTGCCTACAAATGAGACACTATGAACTGCTGCACCTTTATTGAAATATTAGTAGCAATTATCAAATACATAATGCATGACCGGCTTGCACGAATTAATTGGATGAGGAATACGCCAGAATCCATCTATGGCTGCGTCTGTAGAGACCTACCGGGCCAAATCGCTGAGCTTGCTGCCTGCTTGCTGCACCCTACACACTCAGCATAAAGCAGGCACGTTGGTCTGCTATCCTGTGGTTACTTATTCAGAGATATGCTGGTCAGAGATATGCTTCTCTTGGCAACGGAAGAAAAGTTTGTACAATACCCCACCAAAGGGTTAGGGTGCAGGGTGCTTGCACTCACCCACATCCTGACTGACAGCTTGCCCAGGGTGGAGATATACAGCGGCCGCGCCCTCCCCATTACCAGAGTTCCCCGTGGCCTGCCAAGTAAAACTGACAGTGACTGGGAGGACACTGACTCAAAGTCTTTCTTTTGGCAGGGCTCTGGGAAAACTCGCGGACATGATAAGGTGACCCTCGACGCTGCGAGCAAAGATACTGCACGATCCTCCTTCTTTCATTCGCCAAAAAAAAAAAAAAAAAAAAAATGCAACGCCAGCAGATGAGAGGGTGCAGGGAGCGGCGGGGACAATGACGCGAGCAGAGGGCCCGGCGACAGCAGCAGCACCAACAACAGGAAGGACCTCAATTGCACCATAGGCAGCAACAACCACGGCCGCCTCAATGATAAAA
>NC_087151.1:41580192-41585192 GCF_035594125.1 Scylla paramamosain | reverse complement strand
CCCTCTTCCTGTCTTCTCTTTTTCTCCATCTCTCTCTCTCTCTCTCTCTCTCTCTCTCTCTCTCTCTCTCTCTCTCTCTCTCTCTCTCTCTCCCCCCGCCCCTGTCTCTCACTCTCTCTCGTCTCTCAAATTTCTCTGTTCCTCTCTTCTCTTCCACTTTGCCATCTCCCATTCCTCCAACTTCCTTTTTCCTACTTGTTATTCTCCTCCTCTCTAACTTTTCTTTTCCCTCCCCAAGTCTTCTCCTTCCTCTCCTTTCCTCTCTCTCTTATTACATATTCTCCCAACTCTAACTTTCGTCTCCTCTTCCCCCGAGGATTTGGTTTCTCCCTACAGCAAGTCTCAAGGGAGGGGAGAAGAAAGGGGAGAGGGAAGGTGGAGAAGGAAGAGGTGAGGAGGGAGCGCAAGTGAAGGGAAGGGATGAGGAAGTGTTGAAATATAGAAGGGAAGAGAGAAGAGAAAAAAGGGAAAGGAAATATATTTTGTATGGATGGTGTGTGTGTGTGTGTGTGTGTGTGTGTGTGTGTGTGTGTGTGTGTGTGTGTGTGTGTGTGTGTGCTACGGACAGACAAATCCATTTTCTCTCACAAACAAAATATCGTCCAGTTTTCTCTTCTCTTTTTTAAATAACTTCGCTGTCAAAACTTTACGACAGGAAAGAAAATAAAGAAAAATCGAATAAAAAAGGAGATGGAAAACACACAAACACACACACACACACACACACACACACACACACACACACACACACACACACACACACACACACACACACACCTATATTGACGTGGGAAAACAAAAACAAGAAAAGAACAAGAAAAAAACATAGGAAGGAAAAGCTTGATGATGATGATGATGATGATGATGATGATGATGATGATGATGATGAGGTGCAATAGGAAGAAAAAAAACATACATAACCGAATTACACGTCCACAAAACTTCATATCACTGGAAGGAGGTATCGTACTGGCAAACGAAAAACTATCGTATACAAATAAAAAAAAAGTAACTAAAAATGATATCGTACGTGTTAGAAAAACTAAAATCATAAAAATGCAAACATTATCGTACAAAAAGAATACAAATAAGTTGCAATACCAATACCTGTACATGCAAGAGTATCGTACGTGAGATGGGAAATTATCGTATATCTGGAGGGAGGCAGGAGGGAACAAGAACGGACAGGTGAGGAGGAGGAGGAGGAGGAGGAGGAGGAGGAGGAGGAAGAGACGGAGGAAGTGGAGGAATGTCCCTAGAGAGAAATTATTCAAGAGGGAGAGTGCTAAAGGAGGTGGTCATTAATGTGTGTGTGTGTGTGTGTGTGTGTGTGTGTGTGTGTGTGTGTGTGTGTGTGTGTGTGTGTGTGTTTGCAGGAGCGGCGGTGTAAATAATCAGGCTGCTCTAATATAATGCGGCTCCATCTGTTCCGTTCCTGCGCTAATATCGTCTCTCTCTCTCTCTCTCTCTCTCTCTCTCTCTCTCTCTCTCTCTCTCTCTCTCTCTCTCTCTCTCTCTCTCTACGCGCTCATCATCCCCATTATCATTATTATTTTCCGTTTAATTTTTTTCTCTCGGGATAAAATGTCCTTAATTATTTTTGTAAGACTTTCATTATCTTCGGCATTATACATATATTTTCCCCCAGCTTTGTTTATTTTATTTTATCTATTCATTTATTTATTTTTTTTTATTGTCAGAAATGTGAATGATTTTTAAGACCGTCATTATTTTTTCTTTTTTAACGTCCATTTTTTTTTTTCCCCCGCTTCAATTTTCTCAACGCACTAATGTCCTTATTTTTCAAGTCCTTCATTATGTTCAGCACTGTAGTGATTCCCAAACCTTGTGCATTATTCTTTCAAGACAGTCACCATTTTTTTTTTTATTACATTATTTCTAACGTACAGATGTCCTTATTTTCTTTTAATTCTTCATTATCCACCCCATCCTTGTTTATTTATTTATTTATTTATTTATTTTTTTACAGTAAGAAATGTTCATAAAATTTCGAGACCCTATTTATTTATCTACTTTTTTCACGTATTAAATATTATATTTCCATTCTACTTTTTCTTTTCAGGTACACATGCCCTTATGTATCAAACCCTTCATTATTCCCACCCTCTTAGAAAATATGTGCATAATACTTCAAGACCTTCATTGTTTATTTATCTTCTATCACGTATCATGCATTACATCTCAATTTCACTTTTTCCCAGGTAGAAATGTCCTTATTTTTCAAGCCAGCGTGCCCGCCCACCTGCAAAACTTTTTCATGCACAGAGTATTCGTGAGCGGGCCGCAGCTAGGGCACACATTTAACTCGTCCTCCCTGGGGCCCTCAAACTGGTCAAAAGTGCAATTTGTTACCATAAAAAAATATATATATGTATATGCTGGGACGAATTTTTCACTGCAATTCAAGTAACTCTGAAAACTCTACTACTTTTATCCCCATGTTATTAATAATATTTTTCATTCCCCCGCCTTTCTTTCTTTCTTTCTTCTTATTATTATTACATGTGGTGGTGGTGGTGGTGGTGGTGGTGGTGGTTTTCCACCATCTGGCTTCGACTACAGAGTCATTCTCATACTAAATTTATCTGTGCTGTATACCTCTCTCCTAACTCCTCTGACTATAAGAAATTCTTTGACTACTTAACTTCCAAAGTGGAGCACATTCTGACCCTCTTCCCTTTTGCAGAGATCTCCATTCTTGGAGACTTCAATGTTCACCACCAGCTTTGGCTTTCCTCTCCCTTCACTGACCATCCTGGTGAACTAGCCTACAACTTTGCTATCCTCCATGACCTAGAGCAATTGGTGCAACACCCTACTCGTATTCCTGACCGTCTTGGAGATACGCCCAACATTCTTGACCTTTTCCTGACCTCTAATCCTTCTGCTTATGCTGTCACCCTTTCTTCTCCGTTGGGTTCCTCCGATCACAATCTCATATCTTTATCTTGTCCTATCACTCCAATCCCTCCTCAGGATCCCCCTAAGCGAAGGTGCCTCTGGCGTTTTGCCTCTGCTAGTTGGGGGGACCTGAGGCGGTATTTGCTGATTTTCCTTGGAATGACTACTGCTTCCGTGTCAGAGACCCGTCTTTGTGTGCTGAGCGCATAACAGAGGTGATAGTGTCTGGCATGGAGGCGTACATTCCTCACTCTTTTTCTCGTCCTAAACCTTCTAAACCTTGGTTTAACACAGCTTGTTCTCGTGCTATACATGATAGAGAGGTGGCCCACAAAAGGTACTTAAGCCTTCCTTCACCAGAATCTCATGCACTTTATATTTCTGCCCGGAACCATGCCAAGTCTGTTCTCCAACTAGCCAAAAACTCCTTCATTAACAGAAAATGTCAAAACCTTTCAAGATCTAACTCCCCTCGTGATTTCTGGCATCTAGCCAAAAATATCTCCAATAACTTTGCTTCTTCTTCTTTCCCTCCTCTACTTCAACCAGATGGCACCACTGCTATCACATCTATTTCTAAAGCTGAACTCTTTGCTCAAACCTTTGCTAAAAACTCTACCTTGGACGATTCTGGGCTTGTTCCTCCCTCTCCTCCACCCTCTGACTACTTCATGCCTCGTATTAAAATTCTTCGTAATGATGTTTTCCATGCCCTCGCTGGCCTAAACCCTCAGAAGGCTTATGGACCTGATGGGGTCCCTCCTATTGTTCTCCGAAACTGTGCCTCCGTGCTTGCACCTTGCCTAGTCAAACTCTTTCAGCTCTGTCTGTCAACATCTACCTTTCCTTCTTGCTGGAAGTTTGCCTACATTCAACCTGTTCCTAAAAAGGGTGACCGCTCTAATCCCTCAAACTACCGTCCTATTGCTTTAATTTCCTGCTTATCTAAAGTTTTTGAATCTATCCTCAACAGGAAGATTCTTAAACATCTATCACTTCACAACCTTCTATCTGATCGCCAGTATGGGTTCCGTCAAGGACGCTCTACTGGTGATCTTCTAACTTTCCTTACTGAGTCTTGGTCATCCTCTTTTAGAGACTTTGGTGAAACTTTTGCTGTTGCCTTGGACATATCAAAAGCCTTTGATAGAGTCTGGCACAAAGCTTTGATTTCCAAACTACCCTCCTACGGTTTCTATCCTTCTCTCTGTAACTTCATCTCAAGTTTCCTTTCTGACCGTTCTATTGCTGCTGTGGTAGACGGTCACTGTTCTTCTCCTAAATCTATTAACTGTGGTGTTCCTCAGGGTTCTGTCCTGTCACCCACTCTCTTCTTATTATTCATTAATGATCTTCTAAACCAAACTTCTTGTCCTATCCACTCCTATGCTGATGATACCACCCTGCACTTTTCCACGTCTTTTCATAGACGTCCAACCCTTCAGGAGGTAAACATATCACGCAGGGAAGCCACAGAACGCCTGACTTCTGATCTTTCTAAAATTTCTGATTGGGGCAGAGCAAACTTGGTATTGTTCAATGCCTCAAAAACTCAATTCCTCCATCTATCAACTCGACACAATCTTCCAGACAACTATCCCCTCTTCTTCAATGACACTCAACTGTCCCCCTCTTCTACACTGAACATCCTCGGTCTGTCCTTTACTTATAATCTGAACTGGAAACTTCACATCTCATCTCTAGCTAAAACGGCTTCTATGAAGTTAGGTGTTCTGAGACGTCTCCGCCAGTTTTTCTCACCCCCCCAGCTGCTAACTCTGTACAAGGGCCTTATCCGTCCATGTATGGAGTATGCTTCACATGTCTGGGGGGTTCCACTCATACTGCTGTTCTAGACAGGGTGGAATCAAAAGCTTTTCGTCTCATCAACTCCTCTCCTCTAACTGACTGTCTTCAGCCTCTCTCTCACCGCCGCAATGTTGCATCTCTTGCTGTCTTCTACCGCTATTTTCATGCTAACTGCTCTTCTGATCTTGCTAACTGCATGCCTCCCCTCCTTCCGCGGCCTCGCTGCACAAGACTTTCTTCTTTCTCTCACTCCTATTCTGTCCACCTCT
>NC_087151.1:41570192-41575192 GCF_035594125.1 Scylla paramamosain | reverse complement strand
CTCTCTCTCTCTCTCTCTCTCTCTCTCTCTCTCTCTACTTACTTCTAACTTCATCGAAGATTCTTTAGTTCCCTAATTTACCTAGAAACTTAAGACTCCTTCTCTCCCTCCTTCCCTCCCTTCCTCCTTCTCTCGCTCCCTCCCTCCCTCACAAACACGCATTTCTCTCTTTTAAACAAGTAACGTTCAGGCACCTCTTTTTGTTTGGAAAGAAGAAGGAGGGAGAGGAGGAGGAGGGAAGGGAGGATGAATGAGAGAAGTAAATGTGAAGGAGGGAAAGAAGGGAGGAAGGGAGAAAGAAAGGAAAACGTAAAGAGGGAAGGAAAAGAGAAAGACAGAAAGGAGGGACTAAAGAGAAAGATAAAGAAAAGAAAGAAAGGAAGAAAATGGAAGAGAGAGAAGGACAGACTGAATGATAGAATAGAAGGAATGATGATGAAGAAAATGAGGATGGACACAGAAACGAAGGAAAAGATAAAGAAGAAAACTAAAAGGAGAAAACAAAACAGGAAAAGAATGTTGCCTGCAAGGACGAGAGAGAGAGAGAGAGAGAGAGAGAGAGAGAGAGAGAGAGAGAGAGAGAGAGAGAGAGAGAGAGAGAGAGAGAGAGAGAGAGAGAGAAGAGTGGATTAGGGAAGAGTAAGAGGTGTCATGAGGAGGGACAATACGCAGCAGAGGAGAAAAGAGACAGTGGGATAATGAAATACAAGCCGGTCACGCCATGGCCGCCTCACCCACACCTATGATGGCGGGCCGGGAATAAAGCAACAGTGAAATAAGCAAATAAGTATAGCAGTGAATTAGGTGAATAAATAAATAACAGTGAAATCAGCGAATAAGTATGACAGTAAGTTAGGTAAATAAGTAAATAAGAGGAAAATAAGCAAATATCACAGTAAAATTAAGTACGAGATAAACAGATCATACAGTGAAATAAATAAATAAGTACCGCAGTAAATTAGGTAAAAAAAAAAAGAAAAAAAAACAGCAATTAAGTGTCACAGTATAATACGTTGATAAATGGCACAGTGATATAATCGACTCAGAAAACGGGTGACCTCTTGGAAACCATTAAAATTGCGTACCTTAAGTAAGAATGGCATGAAACTAATGATTTATTTATTTTTTCAACCGAGACTATTACAAAACACAATACTTCCAACTCGCTCAATGCTACAGAACTGCCGCGGAACTTAATAAAATCACATAATTTAATCTCAGGCCAAGTAAGAATACGCAACTACTGGTGAACTGAATGAATACATGAGTAACACTGAAATGGGAGAGCAAATGCAGCAAGACACTGAAATAATGACAAATAAGCAATGCTGTGAAATAAGTAAAAAAAGTAACGTTTTGAAATAGACACATAGATGAGTAACACTTAACATAATAATTAACACGGAAATAATTAATTATGCAAGTAACTGAAATAGATAACTCTGAAATAAGTACAGAGAGAGAGAGAGAGAGAGAGAGAGAGAGAGAGAGAGAGAGAGAGAGAGAGAGAGAGAGAGAGAGAGAGAGAGAGAGAGAGAGAGAGAGAGAGAGAGAGAGAGAGAGAGAAAAAATAAAAAAAAACTACATATTCAAAGAAAGAAGGAAAGTTTCTCATGTATATACAAAAAAGGAAAGTCAGAAAAGAATGGAAACAGGAAGGAAGGAAAAGAAAACATTCCCTGACACATGTATAAGACAGAAAGGAGTGAGAGGAAAAGAAGGGTGGGAAATTTGCATAACAAAAAAAGAAGAAAGATGAAAAAGAAAACAAATGAAGAAAGAAAATGGCTGTCAATGATGTTGACTTCGTGTGAGGAGAGTATTGGGGTGTATTGGTGTATATGGGTGAACAAAGGAAAGAGGAACACTGGGTAAGAGGAGGAGGAGAAGGAGGAGGAGGAATGGAAGGAAGGATAGTGGAAGTAGGAGGGACAGGGAATACATGTGCATATATTGGGAGGATGAATGCATGAATAGAAATGAGTAGAAATGGAAAGAGAAAAGGAGAGAAAATTGTACGAAAAGGGAAAATTAATCAGAAAGGAGTACAAAAAAGTCGCAAACAAACTTACTGGCAACCTAAACAAACCTAAACAAGTTGTCATTGATACACTTCTTTGTTTTTGCTTCGTCTCTGGCAATTTTCCTCCCCCTCAGAGATATTAACCTTGCTCAGAGGCCTTATTCCTCTTTGTGCGGGGTGCCGGGTTCCGTATGATGAGGGTCTCCACTCAATATTATTAAACAGGGTGGAATCAAAAGCTTTTCACCTCATCAACTCCCCTCCTTGAACTGACTGTTTTTAATCTCCCTCACTCCACCGCAGTGTTGCGTCACTTGCTATCTTCTATCGTTACTTCCATCGTTAATAGTATTCTGAAGTTGATGATTGCATGCCTCCCTCTCCTCACCCAGCAGCCCCGCAGCACAACACGACGCTGTATTTGCTTTCTACGTATTTCACTAACGCAAGAGTTGGCCGGTACTTTCACTCTTCCATTCCTTTCACGGGTAAGCTCTAACTTTCTGCCTGTTTATTTTTCCCTTCCTACGAGAGTACTGGGACATCCCCGCAACTAAACTGGCCGCCATTTTAGACTCTTCTTAGGTTGACTTTTTCTGAACCAGCAAAGTAACGGGCTTCACCTTCAACCCCCACTCTCTCCCCCGCCTTTTCTGTGCCCTTGGCAGGTCTCCTTCACTTATTAAAAAAAGCCACAATGGGACAGTAAAAGCGAAGGCTCCTCCCCACAAGATTCAGAGGACTCAGAGGAGAAAGAGAAGAAAGAAAAGGAGGAGGAGAAAGAAAAGGAGGAGGAGAAGAAAGTGATGACAATAAAACAATGATAAGGGCTGAGTGGAGGAGAAAGGAAATAAACAAAGCGAAGAAGCAAAACCGAGGCGTGAAGGAAGAAAACATAAAACAAAACACGAGAAATTGAGGCGACTGAGTGAAGTGAAGGAGGGAGAAAGAATTGAGGAGCGTGACAGAGGGAGATAAGGAAGGGCAGGGAGGGGCGGGGAGCAGGAGTCGTGGGTGGTGAAGATGGGAACGAAATGTGAGGGGAAGGAGGCAAGACAGTTGGGGGGGTGGGTGTTGGATGTATTGGTGTGGGTGAGAGGGCTCTAAGAGGAGAGTGTTGGAGGTGACAAGGGCAGGAATGAGGGGATGGCAGAGGGCGCGGAGGGGGATGTGTGGAGGGGAGATAGGGGGGTACAGAAAGAAGAGGTGGGAAAGAGTAGAGGTGTGGAAGAGAAGGGGTAGAAGGAGGGGAGAGGAAAGGAAGAAGAGTGGTAGGGAAGTTGAAGAAAAGAGGAAGATAATGAGAATAGGAAAGGGAAGAGGAGTAGAGAAGAAGAATAGGGGAAGAGAAGTGGATGAGAAAGGAGGAAAAAAGGATAAAGAGAGAAAGAAGAAAGGAGAAGAGGGACAAAGAAGAAGAGAAGGAAACCAGGGGAAAGGGGGATAGAGAAAGGAAAGAGGGAATAAAGGAAAAAAATAAGAAGAGGAAGAGGGAAAAAAAGGAAAAAGACGAAGACAATGAATGTAAGGAAATACAGAAATAAAAAAAAATAAAAAAACAGAAAGAGGTAAGAACACATGATAAAAGAAAAGGCAAGAAAGGAAGAGAGAAGAAATCGAGATGTCTATGGAAAGAGAGAAGAGAATAAAGACGAAAAGCGAAGGCATGGAGTGTGTGTGTGTGTGTGTGTGTGTGTGTGTGTGTGTGTGTGTGTGTGTGTGTGTGTGTGTGTGTGTGTGTGTGTAGGTGGCACGAGAGAGAAACAAGAAAAAGAAGTAGGTAGTGGGTGGAAAGAATACAAATGATGAATGGGGCATGGATGAATAGAAGGAAAGATGGGGGGAGGAAACAAAAAAAAGGGGTGAAGAAAAAAAAAATAGGGAAGGTGTATGGAGGGAGCGGACGGTGATAGAGGGGAGAGTGAATGAGTAGGGGAAGGGGGAGAGGCAGGGAAGGGGTGAAAAGAGGATGGGTTAAGGTAATGGATGGCAGGCAGGGCTTTGTAAATAATTTAGTAGGTCCTTCCAAAAGCCTTTTCAAAGTGAAGGAAGAACTGACTCTCTCCTCAAGGGGGGTATGGGGGGAGAGGGAGGAGTGAGAAGAGGGAAGGGGGAGGGCGGTTCCAAAGTCACCGTCACCCCATTCAACAAACACACAGACAGACCGACACACAGAAACTGAGACACTGGAGAGAGAGAGAGAGAGAGAGAGAGAGAGAGAGAGAGAGAGAGAGAGAGAGAGAGAGAGAGAGAGAGAGAGAGAGAGAGAGAGAGAGAGGGCAGGGGGAGAAGTGTAGAACTGATAATGAAAGACAGTGAAAGATAATTATATAGTGAAAGAAAAAAAAACAATAAATTTGAAAGCATGTGATAGAGAAAATAAACACACACACACACACACACACACACACACACACACACACACACACACACAAAGAAGGTCCCAGAGACAAGCAAAGAAAAAAAGATAGACAAACAGAAAGACAGATAAACAAACACACAAACATACAGACGGAGAGACATCACACACACACACACACACACACACACACACACACACACACACACACACACACACACACACACACACACACACAAAGCCGATAACAAGCCCTCAGGAGCAGCGCGTGAAGAGGACAATAATGAAAGGAAACGAGACAAAAGAGGGATGATAAAGGAGAGAAGAGAAATAACACAGGAGAAGAAAGAAAGAAAGAAAGCAGGATGGAAAAGAGGGAAAGAAGAGGGGAGTGGAAAGGACAAGCGGGGAATGGAATAAAGGAAGAAAGAAACACGTATGAGAAGAGGGGAACAGAGAGAGAGAGAGAGAGAGAGAGAGAGAGAGAGAGAGAGAGAGAGAGAGAGAGAGAGAGAGAGATGTAATTTGAAGGTTAAAATTCTGAATCATGATTATAAATTTTTAAATTTTTTTCCGGTGAAATAATTTTCAGTGAAGTAATAAAATAGAGAAAAAGAT
>NC_087151.1:41552692-41567692 GCF_035594125.1 Scylla paramamosain | reverse complement strand
CAGGTGTGTGACTACCTGGATACACCTAATATTCTCTCTCTCTCTCTCTCTCTCTCTCTCTCTCTCTCTCTCTCTCTCACGCAAAGCCCCACTAACCAAGGCCACGCATGAATTAAAGTTGTTATATTGTATCTACCTACCCACCACCACCACCACCACCACCACCACCACCACCACCACCACCCCTTTGCTGCTGTCTACTAGGAAAAAGAAGTACTACTATTGATGTGGTGGTGGTGGTGACGGTGGTGGTGGTGACGGTGGCGGTTGGCAAGAAATGAAGAGACAGGCCAGTGTGTGTGTGTGTGTGTGTGTGTGTGTGTGTGTGTGTGTGTGTGTGTGTGTTTGACGTCAGTGACAATATGCACACACACACACACACACACACACACACACACACACATTCCCCCACTCTCATTTTTCTCTCTCGTCCCTCTCCCTCTTCCTCTTTCTTACCTTGCCTCACCCTTCCTTTCCCTGCCATCTCCAAAATCACTATTCCTTAGCCTGCCTCCTACTCTCCCTCCCTCCCTCCCTCCACCCCTCCCCCATCCCTCCTCTCCCTCCTCTCAATCTCTCCGTTATCCTTCCTCCTCCATTTTTTTTTCTCTCTCTTACTCCTTCATCCATTCCTTCCTTTCACACGGTCCCTAACCTTTCCCACTAACATTCTCTCTCTCTCTCTCTCTCTCTCTCTCTCTCTCTCTCTCTCTCTCTCTCTCTCTCTCTCTCTCTCTCTCTCAATACGCCGCAAGGTTTAACAAGTTATTTGCACTGTTTAAACTTGGGTCTTGTCATTAGCTAGAACTACCTCTCTCTCTCTCTCTCTCTCTCTCTCTCTCTCTCTCTCTCTCTCTCTCTCTCTCTCTCTCTCTCTCTCCCTGCCAATACATGTTTCACCATTAACTTCTTCCTCATGTGCTACAGGTGTGTGTGGAAAGTCTCTCTCTCTCTCTCTCTCTCTCTCTCTCTCTCTCTCTCTCTCTCTCTCTCTCTCTCTCTCTCTCTCTCTCTCTCTTTTTAGTGGCAGGTGTCAAAGAAAGTGTCAGAAGCAGTCATGTTGGTAACACGTTATTACTCCTCCTCCTCCTCCTCCTCCTCCTCCTCCTCCTCCTCCTCCTCCTCCTCCTTCTCCCCCTCCTCCTCCTCCTCCTCCTCTCTCATTCGTCCCCATCTTCCTGCTCCTGCAACCTCTCCAAATTTCTCCTCGACCTCTTCCTCTTCCTCCTCCTTTCCGCGTTCCTTCCCCTTTTCTTCTTTCCTTCCTTCCTTTTCTACTACATCTCTTTTATCTTCGACCTATTCTTCTTTATCTCTTCCACCTTTCTTCTCTTTTTTTTAATTAATTAATTCTTTCTTTCCTTCCTTCTTTCCTTCCTTCGTTCCTTCCTCCCTCTTGTACTTTTTTCTTTCTTATCTTTGACCTCTTCTTCTTTTTAGTCCTCCTCCTCCTCCTCCTCCTCCTCCTCCTCCTCCTCCTCTTCCCCTCTCTGACAACTGTGCTCTTCCCTCAGTTGGTGTGCCGATGGAAAAAAAAAAAAATAAATAAAAAAATATTGCTCCCCATGATAACTTTGATAAAAAAAAAAAAAGTGACGGACTGGAAAGGTCGAGCAAGCGTGTCACCGAGAGAGAGAGAGAGAGAGAGAGAGAGAGAGAGAGAGAGAGAGAGAGAGAGAGAGAGAGAGAGAGAGAGAGAGAGAGAGTTTTCTTCTAAATCTACCTTTTTCTCTTTTCCCATTCTATTTTTTTCCTCTCTTATCTTCCACCTTTTTTTCCCTTCCTTCCTTCCTTCCTTACGTTTATTTTTTTCCTTCCCTTTCAATTTATTTCATTTCACTCTCTTCCCTTCCTTTTCCTGCTATCCCATTTTCTTTCTCTTCTCTCCCATTCATTTCCTTTCTTCCTCTCCTTTCTCTTTCTTTACTCTCTTCTTACTTATTTCCCTTATCTTTTCTTTCCCACTTCTTTCCACTCCTCTTCTGTTCTCCCATTCATTAACTTAGCTTTTTTTTCCTTTCATTGTATGTCATTCCTTTTCTTTCCCTTTCCGTCCCTTCATTCCATTTTATTCCCTTTCCTTTTCTTATTTTTCCTTCCCTACTCTTTACTTTCTTTTCTTCCTTTCTTTTCTCTTCCCCTCCCTTCCATTTATTTCCTCTATATTTCCCTCCCCTTTCCTTTCAGTCCCTTAACTCTATCCCTCCCCCCATCACACCTTTCCTTCCATTGCCTCACCCTCTTTCCCTCCCTCCCTCCCTCCTTACCACCAAACCTTCCCTTCCCTTCCATATCTTAACATTCCTTTCCCTTCCCACTACCACCACCACCACCACCACTACCACCAGCATCACCTGAATCCTCTCTTCCTTACCTCCCCAATCACCAGAACCGCCACGAAAACTCAAGCGAGACGAAAAAAAAAATATATATACGACTGCCTTCAAAACTTCAATTCGGAAAGGAATAAAAGACAGAGCGAGAAGCCACGAATAAAATCATAAAAAAAAAAAAAATACGATAAGAAAAAAGGGGAAAAAAGTGGCTGGGCGGTGAAGCAACAGGTTAGAGAGAGAGAGAGAGAGAGAGAGAGAGAGAGAGAGAGAGAGAGAGAGAGAGAGAGAGAGAGAGAGAGAGAGAGAGAGAGAGGTAAGGCGATGAAGCAGGGAATAAAAAGGTAAGAAATTTGAAAAAGAGATCAAGATACGCGAGGAAATGGAAGGAGAAATGGAGTGGAAGGAGAGAGAGAGAGAGAGAGAGAGAGAGAGAGAGAGAGAGAGAGAGAGAGAGAGAGAGAGAGAGAGAGACGTGAGGGGATAGGAAATCTTTCATGAATATATTTTACATCAGGAAGGTGGCTGGTGCTCTCTCTCTCTCTCTCTCTCTCTCTCTCTCTCTCTCTCTCTCTCTCTCTCTCTCTCTCTCTCTAATTTCCTTCAAATAATCTATAATCTATCACTATTGCACCAGTTTCTCCACCTTCCTTTAGCTCTCCTCCTTCACTCCTTCTCTTCTTTCCTTCCTCTTCCTTCCCCTCCCTTACTTTTTCCTCTGTACTTCTGTATTCTTCTTCTCTTCCTTTTAATATTCAATTAGTTTAAAGAGAACAACTTCAAACTTCAAGAACTTAATTTCAGGTCAACAATCATGTAAAAAAAAAAAAAATACATACATACCTACAGACAGACAGACAGACAAACACAGACTAACAGACATACGTACAAATATAACAAATAATATCATAATAGGTATAATTTAATAAACGCAATCCATAGGCGGTGCAATTAGAGCTGCAACACACACACACACACACACACACACACACACACACACACACACACACACACACACACAGTTGCCTCCAATCTTGTCATTAAAAAATACAAACAGTCTGATTATTGGGTGCTGTAATTTGTGCATCATTCCGGATGGTAATTATCGCAATAACCATTCTAATTACACACGCACACACACACACACACACACACACACACACACACACACACACACACACACACACGACACTTATCATTTCGTCATGTCATTCACTATAAACAAAAACATTTAAAATTTTTCTTCGTTTAGTTTTCCTTCTTTTTCTTTATATTCGCTTTCCTTTCTTTTCCTTTCATATCCTTCCCTTTTCATTCTAAATTGTTTTATTTTTTCTCTCCTTCACCTTTCACGTTTTTTTCCGTCCTTTCTTCCTTTCTTTGTTTCTTTCTTTCCTATGTTTCCATTTAACTTTTTTTTTTCGTCCGCTTTCCTTTCCTTTTTATAATCCCCTTCCCTCTTTTTTTTTTTTTCCTTTCATATCCTTCTTTCCTTCTATATTCATTTTATTCCTCAATGTCCTTCACCTTCCTATCTCTCTGCCCTGTACCTTCTCTTTCCTTTCTTTCCATTCCATTCATTCACTTGATAATAAGCCAGTTTTTCCTTCTTCCCTATGCAGTGGAATAAAAAAAAAATACTTGCTTTAGTTTTCAGTCTTATTCCAAACAATTAAACAAAATAACAAGTGTAGTACAACGAGGGAATTATATCAACAAGAACAAAGGCCTTGGAATATAATTTTAACAACAAAGGCCTTGGAATATAATTTTAACAACCTAATAATTAACAACTCTCCTTGGTAATTGCAACACGTAAATTTTGTTCCTCTTTCTCGATAAATATGCGGCGATTTAGCGAAAGCCCGTGTCTAATCTAGGGAATGTGTAAAAAACAGTGACCCCAATTAGGAAACAAGAAATTTTAGCGCAAGAAAGAAGCAGAGCAATAGGAGGAGGAGGAGGAGGAGGAGGAGGAGGAGGAGGAGGAGGAGGAGGAGGAGGAGGAGGAGAAAAGAAGAAGAAAGGAAAAGGAGAACAAAGAAAAGGATGATGATGATGATGATAACAATAATAATAATAAGAAGAATAAAAAGAGGAAGAAGAAAAGAAAAAAAGGAAAAGAACATCAGCAACAACAACAACAACAACAACAACAACAACAACAACAACAACAACAACAACAACAACGAGAATAACAGCAGCAGTAGCAGCAGCAGTACCACCACCACCACCACCGTCACCACCATCAGTACTATTAGAGCGGTAGACGTAGCACCAGCACCAGCACCAACACCAGTAGTAGTAGTAGTAGTAGTAGTAGTAGTAGTAGTAGTAAAGTACCAAAAGTAATTGTATTTAAAGGAATAAAATATGAGTACAAAATGAAAAAAAATAGAAATTACAACTAAGAAACTAAAGATAAAAGAAACAACATCAATGACAACAAGACCCTCGCCCCGCCAGGTCTGGGTCACGGGGTCACAGGGGTGGCCGTGTCAGCAGAGGCCAGATCATGTAAGCGGCGGAAAAAGGTCACAAACAAGCCTGACCTTTCCCTGTCTGAGCTGAGCTGAGCTGAGCTGAGATAGAGAGAGAGATAGAGAGAGAGAGAGAGAGAGAGAGAGAGAGAGAGAGAGAGAGAGAGAGAGAGAGAGAGAGAGAGAGAGAGAGAGAGAGAGAGAGAGAGAGAGAGAGAGCAATAAATGAGTTAACTGACGTATCGTGACCACTAAACTTTCGGCTGAGACAAGTGTGTGGTTGTTAGCTAGTTGTGTGAACGAGTGAATGAGCGAGACTTGTGTGAGGCATGAATACGTGTATGAGTGAACGAGCTAGGCTTCAGTCATAAGTGTTAAGTGGAAGTGCGCGGCCTGGCGCCGAGAGATCACCTACCTCCAGCCTTCTGTTCACACCTTCTGTGAATAAACACCTGCACTGTTACCTGCGTTTCCTGTGCCCCTGCTGGTCAAGAGTCGAACATGGCGCAGTGAGTAGGATCAGGACAAGGCTGCAGTGGGTACGGCGCAGAATGGAGAAGCAGTTGGAGGCGCTGGCTGCCCTGCTAGCGCGACAGTCGGAGCAGAGTCAGGCTCTGCTAGCGCGACAGTCGGAGCAGAGTCAGGCTCGCGAGGAGCGTTTAACCCAGCTGCTGGAGAGAGTGGGGACACAAGCTCCCAGTCGCACCACGGCGAGCAATGAAGGCGAAACCACAGCCCGCAGCACGTCTACCCAGGGCGCGAGGTTCCCGACGTCCGCCACCATCATTCCTCACTTAACGGCGTCAGCATCTTTACGTGAGTTCGACACGTGGCGCCATAAGTTTGAAGGATACGTAACCCTCGCCAGGATAGACTGTCTCTCCCTGGCTGAGCAGAGGGCGGCACTCGCTGCTGTCCTAGACGACGAGTGGACCCGTACACTTCGCTACGGGATAAGCTTACCGAGAGACGCGGAGTTAAGAACCATCCTCGATGCAATGTGTGAGTACCTGCGAAGCCAGCGCAACATCATCATGGATAGAAGAGACTTCTACTCCCGCGTGCAAGAAACGCAAGAAGGTTTTGACGACTTTTTATGTGCTGTTAAGGAAATCGCCAATTTCTGTGACTTTTGCGACCAGTGCATAAACCATCAGCTGCGTGACAGAATTGTCGTTGGGACACGAGACGAAGTGGCTCTGAAACGCATGCTGGAAAACAAGAAACTCACCCTTGAAAACGCCATAGATATTTGCAGAGCATCAGAGAGCGCTAACCAGTGTAGTGCAGTACTAAGGGGCGGCTCTCACTCTTCGAGCCATGGTGTGAACGCTGTCTCGAACTACAGGAAGCCGGGCAGTTTCGGGGCTCAAGCCCCACGGGCTGTTATCGTTGTGGCAAAGATTGTCGCAGTGACAAAAGGGGATGCCAGGCAATAGATAAAGTGTGTCGTAACTGCGGGAAAAGAGGGCATTTTGCGAGTGTATGTCAGCAGACAGTGAGGAAACGACGAGGAGCTTCGAGGAGTTCCTCAACTGTCTCTCCTCATCGCGGTGCAGGCCCGAGGCGGGGAGCCAGTGCCAGTGTATACCAGCTCTTATCAGGCGTATACACAAAGACGGTGACGGCACGACCTGCGCCCCAGGTGCTCATTACCGCCACACATCCCGCTGGAAGAGACAAGATTACGTGGACTCCTGACTCTGGGGCCGAAACGACCGTTATTGGCCTCGACACGGCAACACTCCTTGGAATCCCGCCCTCCAGCTTGGCGCCCGCTGATGGTGATGGACTTTATGCTGCCGGTAATCACCCCCTCACCTGTGTAGGAACTTTCTCGTCGCACTTGCAACTGGGCGACAGGGAAGCTGAGACTGTTGTGAGCGTGGTGAAGGAGGTGAAGGGGGCGCTGCTTAGCTGGTACGATTCCATCGCTCTCGGAATCCTCCCCGAAGATTTTCCGGCTCAAATCCGACCGCTACGCAGGGAAGAACAGCACACCGGCAACAGCTCCATCAAGTACCCGACCGCCTCGCAGCCACCTCTATCTACGCCCACAGAAGTGATCAGCTGGCCTCATTCCTACGACCCAATGCCACAGCAGCGTGCGGGGCACGCTGCTGCTGTGATCAAGGCCTTTCCCAGCGTCTTCGAAGCAAAGGAAGGTTTACGTGCAATGGCTGGTGGATCCATGGCCATCGAGTTGACAGACGACGCTCGACCCTTCGCCGTAACAGCATCTCGTACAATCCCTTACAATTGGCGTGAAGAAATTAAGAGCCAGTTGGAAGAGCTGCTTAACAAGGGAATCATCGAGAGTGTGGACTACCCTACGGCATGGTGCCACCCCATCGTGCCTGTCCCAAAAAAGACATCTGGTGTAAGGCTGTGTGTTGACCTGACACGACTCAACCGTTACGTGAAGAGGCCCGTGTATCCAGTGCGCTCACCTCATGACGCCATCGCCTCGATCGGGACCGGAGCAGTTTGGTTCACCACTCTTGATGCCAAGATGGGGTATTTTCAAGTCCCCATTAGAGAAGAAGACCAGGATTTAACCTGCTTCATAACACCTTGGGGTCGGTACAAGTTTCGGCGAGCGGTTATGGGTCTCGTCTCGTCTGGAGACGAGTATAACCGTCGAGGAGACCAAGCTCTCGGCGACATACCTAACACCATCAAGATCGTGGACGACATCCTGGCCTATGACTCCACCTACAGTGCGCACTTAGCCCATGTCATTCAGATTGTGCGGCGGTGTGACCAGCACGGCATCACTCTCAACCCACAGAAGTTTACATTCGCGGAAAGAGTGGTAGATTACTGTGGTTACTCTGTTTCTGGACAAGGCTACACGACAGACTCAAAGAAAGTTAAGGCAATCTCTGACTTCCCACGACCACAGCACATCACCGACTTACGATCATTCATGGGTCTTACAAACCAGCTTGGAAGCTTTTCTCCTGCTGTGGCTGCAGCTGCACAACCCCTCAGAGATCTCTTACGCCCGAAGAACAGTTGGTGCTGGTCTCCTAACCATGAAGAGGCGTTTGAGAAGGTGAAACAGTGTCTCGCCAGCCCACCTGTCTTGGCATACTTCGACCCATCATTACCAACGATGCTACAGACTGACGCCTCAAGGATGTACGGATTTGGATTCGTTCTCCTGCAGAAGCACAGTGACCAGTGGAAGATGGTGCAATGCGGGTCAAGATTTGTTACAGACACAGAGAGCCGCTATGCAGTAATAGAGTTGGAAATGGCTGCAATCGTCTGGGCAGTCAGGAAATGTGGCACCTACCTGAAAGGACTCCCTCACTTCGATCTAGTGCTCGACCACCGCCCGCTGATACCTCTCCTCAATAGCAAGTTGTTGGGAGAAATAGAGAACCTGCGGCTGCAGCGCATGAGGGAGAAGCTTGCTCAGTATTCTTTCACAGCAAGCTGGCAAAAGGGATCGACACACTGTGTGCCCGACGCCCTCTCACGTGCTCCAGTACAGGACCCAGTGGAGGAAGAGGATGCTGCTACTTCTGGTGACCTCGACCCTCTCCACTCAGCGGTCATCTCAGCGTTATCTGCCACCAATGAGGACGGCGTCCGCTTAGCACCACTCCAGGATCAGACTGTGGAAATGGTACGTGCCGCAGCAGCAAGAGACGGGGAGTACTGCTTGCTCAAGAACGTCATCATCGAGGGCTTCCCTGATCATTGCCACGACCTCGATCACCGCTTGCGTACGTACTGGCCGGTGCGCAGTCTGCTGGCCGTAGACGACGACCTGGTGGTTTACGGGCCGAGGCTTCTTATTCCTCACAGCCTCCGCCGAGAAACACTAGAGCGACTCCATGACAGTCATCAGGGGATGGAGCGCACCAAGCGACGGGCCCGACAAACGGTGTACTGGCCTGGTATGGACAGAGACGTTGAGAACGTCGTTTCTGGATGCTCACTATGCCGTCCACTCCTACCAAGCCAAGCCAACGAACCTCTCTGGCAGGACACGGACACACCCAGCAGGGTGTTTGAGTCAGTTTCTGCAGACTACTTCCACGCAGCAGGCCGTACATACCTCGTGTATGTAGATCGCTTGTCTGGGTGGCCTCACGTGTCTGCATGCTCACGTCCAGCATCGGCTGATCAGCTCGTTCGTGTCCTTCGGGGTGTGTTCGCCGACACGGGCGTGCCTGTTCTCCTGAGGACTGACGGTGGACCGCAGTTCACTTCTTCATCGGTACGGCGCTTCCTGGCTCGATGGGGGGTGGAGCATCGTGTATCTTCACCTCATTATCCACGCTCCAATGGTCACGCCGAGGCAGCGGTCAAGTCCGTGAAGAAGCTGATCCTCACGACCACACAGCAGGGACACCTGGACGAGGATGCGTTCGCTCGCGGGTTGCTGGAACTGCGCAACACTCCGAGGGCGGAAGGGCGATCACCAGCACAAGTCCTCTTCGGTCATCCTATGAGGTCCTGTGTCCCGGCTCATCATCGCTCATACGCTCAGCAGTGGCAGCGCGCTGCTGATGAGTGCGACGCCAAGGCAGAGCGACTGAGGAAGAAAGCGAAACTTCGCCACGACGCGTCCGCCCGTACTCTTCCTCTCCTGCACCTCGGTGGCCACGTCGACGTTCAAGATCACACGACAGGCCTCTGGGATCGCCTGGGTGTCATCGTGGCTGTTGGGCGAAGGAGAGACTACCTCATCAAGATGGGCAGCGGTCGCGTGATGTGGCGTAATAGAAGACACCTACGCCCACACAGACCTCTTGCTCCCCTTCCTGTCGAGCAGCACACCGCTCATGGCGGTGCAGCGCTTCAGCATCAGGGTCACGAGGAACACCACCATCCCGGCAGCCCGGAGCATCAGGGTAACGGGGTACACCGTGGCCGAGAGCAACCAGAGCGTCGAAGCAGCCGACAGCGTAGGGAGCCGAGACGACTGCAGGTGCGGTGGCACCGTAGCACCTACGATTAGTCGTACGTGTTCATTGTACGCTGTGTTTGTTTTGTGTATATGTACCGTGTTTTCTGTACTTCAATCATTGTAACTTTGTTTCATGTGTTACGGTAGCCATAACAAAGATAAGGAATCTTCCTTATGTCTCGGGGGAGGTGTGTGGTTGTTAGCTAGTTGTGTGAACGAGTGAATGAGCGAGACTTGTGTGAGGCATGAATACGTGTATGAGTGAACGAGCTAGGCTTCAGTCATAAGTGTTAAGTGGAAGTGCGCGGCCTGGCGCCGAGAGATCACCTACCTCCAGCCTTCTGTGTTCACACCTTCTGTGAATAAACACCTGCACTGTTACCTGCGTTTCCTGTGCCCCTGCTGGTCAAGAGTCGAACAACAAGCCATCTCTTTCTCTCTCTCTCTCTCTCTCTCTCTCTCTCTCTCTCTCTCTCTCTCTCTTCCCAATTCTACGGTATAATTATGAATGGTTTCAATAACACACACACACACACACACACACACACACACACACACACACACACACACACACACACACACGCGCGCGCGCGCGCGCGCGCGCCAAGAGAGAGAGAGAGAGAGAGAGAGAGAGAGAGAGAGAGAGAGAGAGAGAGAGAGAGAGAGAGAGAGAGAGAGAGAGAGAGAGAGAGGAAATACTTGCAAGAGGTAAAAGTGGACTAAGACAAATTGGGAAAAAGAGGAGGCAAGACTATACATAGATGGGAAGAAGAAAGATGGTAGAGGGAGAGAACCAAGGAAGAGGAGAAAATTGAAAAGCAAGGATGGGAAGAGGAGGAGAAGTAAGAGGAAGAGGAGGAAGCGAGGGTAGAGATATATTGTCAGGGGGGAACGAAAGCGGAACACAGGGAGAAGACACAGAGAAGTACAAAGAGAGGGGGAAGAGAAAGAAAGAAAAAAAAAGAGAAAAAAAAACATCGGGATATTGAAATACAGGAATCAATCACAAGGTCTTTGAAATGTTAAAATACTTCTGAATAAATTAAAGAGGAATGAAGGGAAGCAACAAAAGCCAGATACGTTACGAGGAATGGAAGGAATGTAGGAAGGGAGAAGCGAAGGACGGACTGCAAGAAAAGAGGGAGAGAGGCGGAAGAGAAAATTTAATAATGAATTAGGAGCAGGGAGAGAGGGAATGAAGACGGAAGGGGAGAGAGAGAGAGAGAGAGAGAGAGAGAGAGAGAGAGAGAGAGAGAGAGAGAGAGAGAGAGAGAGAGAGAGAGAGAGAGAGAGAGAGAGAGAGAGAGAGAGAGAGAGAGAGAAAAGCAACCAGAAAACTAATAGACAAACAGATAGACAGACGGACAGGCAGACAGGCAGATAGACAGACAGACAGACAGACAGATTTACGGAAATAGACAGAGAAACACAGAAAAAAAAAACACGCAAGAAAGGGAAAAACAGACGAACAAACAGAAAGACAATAGGAGAGAGAGAGAGAGAGAGAGAGAGAGAGAGAGAGAGAGAGAGAGAGAGAGAGAGAGAGAGAGAGAGAGAGAGAGAGAGAGAGAATGGAAGGGACGAAGACACAAAGACGAAAAAATACAATAGAGAGCGACACACACACACACACACACACACACACACACACACACACACACACACACACACACACACACACACACGTTCCATCACCCCACATCTCCCCAAGACAGACCACTAACCCCTCACCCCTTCCCCTAACCCCGGGCGTCCAGACAAAAGCCACAAGGTCCGCCGCGCTGCCTCCACGCCCCACCCGCCACGCCCTTGCCACGCCTGCACACAAGGATGAAGACGCGGGCGTGGCGGATGCTGGATAGGTCCCCGCGTGGCCTGGCGTCGCGAATGTGAGATCCAGGATGATGATGATGGAATCTGACCACTGCGTAAACGGTACGTGGAGAGAGAGAGAGAGAGAGAGAGAGAGAGAGAGAGAGAGAGAGAGAGAGAGAGAGAGAGAGAGAGAGAGAGAGAGAGAGAGAGGACATTAATGGGGATTGGCGAGCTAGCGAGTACAGAGGCGAGTGGATTGTTGAAGGAACACAACAAAACACGAAGGTACACAAAGGAAGAGCAAATATTAGCATGCCTCTTATTCCTATCATTGTTGTTTATGATGAGATACACGGTTGCATTCTCTCATCTAAAGTAAAGGACGTGGGGCAGTGCAGATGAAATGAGAGGAGAGGAAAAATTGAAGGAGGATCTTGATGAAAAGTAGAAGAAATTATGGAAAAGAATGGGTAGAAGAGGAAAAGAAAGGAAAGGAATACGAGAGAGAGAGAGAGAGAGAGAGAGAGAGAGAGAGAGAGAGAGAGAGAGAGAGAGAGAGAGAGAGAGAGAGAGAGAGAGAATTAGAGATGAAGAGAGAGGGAAGGATAAGACACTGAGTTAAAGAGGAGAGAGAGAGAGAGAGAGAGAGAGAGAGAGAGAGAGAGAGAGAGAGAGAGAGAGAGAGAGAGAGAGAGAGAGAGAGAGAGAGAGAGAGAGAGAGAGAGAGAGAGAGAGAGAGAGAGAGAGAGAGACCTTTGGGCCACAAAAAAACAGACGGCGAGACAGACAAACATACATAAAAAAGACAACAAACATGGGACACGAAACTCTCTCTCTCTCTCTCTCTCTCTCTCTCTCTCTCTCTCTCTCTCTCTCTCTCTCTCTCGCCCCAAGTCCATTCCTCTCCTCAGTTCATCCACCTTCCCCTGTCCTTCACTCAAACATATAACTCCCCTTCACCTTCCATTCCATCCTCCAGTCCAGCACATTCTCCTCTTTCCTATCCCGTCCATTCCCAGCAATCCATCCTCTCCATTCCATCGCCCTTCCATATTTCATCCACATCCTTCGTCCAAATTCTTCGTCCAGTCAATTTTCCTTCGCAAATCTTCAATATTTTTTTTCAGTCTATCTTCCCCCATAGCTGTATCTTCCCTCTTTTATTCCCCTCTTCCCTTCATCCTCCCCAGTCATTCTTCGTTCCCAGTTCATTCCTCTCTCTATCCTTTTCTTCTCCTTCCCCTCCTTCTAGTTCAACTCCTCCTCAGCCATCCTTCTTTCCCCTCGTTCGGTTCTCTCTCAAAGTCCTCCTCTTCTTCACTCCAGTCTCCTCCTACACTCCAATGTTCACCCAAGTCACTCATCCTATTCCATTCCTCCCCTGATCCATATCCTACAACACTCCAACCTTCCATCCTTTTTGCATCCTTCCCCTCTCCTCGATTCTTCCCAGTTCATTTATCTAACCCAGTTCATCTTTCTTCCTCGTTCATTCCTCTCTCCAGTTCATCCACTTTTCCATCTACATCATCTCCCACCTCCCCATTCTATTCTCCCTCCAGTTTCATTCACCCTTCCAGTCCATCCTTCTCCCCAGTCCATTCCCCTTCCATCTCGCGGCAGCAGCTCGTCTTCGCGGCCCTCAATAAAGACATAGGAAAGCAAAACCTTCTACAACTTTATACATTTCCCGACCATAACGACCAGGACGAAAGGGAGATAGGAAGATGGAGAGAGAGAGAGAGAGAGAGAGAGAGAGAGAGAGAGAGAGAGAGAGAGAGAGAGAGAGAGAGAGAGAGAGAGAGAGAGAGAGAGAGAGAGGATAACTGCTTCACAACCCCCTTAAGTCCAAGTGTGTGTGTCTGCGTCTCTCTCTCTCTCTCTCTCTCTCTCTCTCTCTCTCTCTCTGCTGGAAAAAAGTGTTGGAAAGGAGAAATTAGTTGAGTGGAAGGACGAAGGAATGGAGGAGGAGGAGGAAGAGGAGGAGGAGGAGGAGGAGGCCGGCGTCACAGGCGTGGGTGAGGAGTGGGCTGTGATGAGGAAGAGTGGGGGAGAGTGATTGTGAGTGATGACTTGGGAAGTGATGATGCTTGCGAGGGGAGAGAGAGAGAGAGAGAGAGAGAGAGAGAGAGAGAGAGAGAGAGAGAGAGAGAGAGAGAGAGAGAGAGAGAGAGAGAGAGAGAGAGAGAGAGAGAGAGAGAGAGAGAGAGAGGGATGCAGGATGTCGTGGTGGTGATAAATGGTGATGAGAGTAGTAGTTGACCTCTCTCTCTCTCTCTCTCTCTCTCTCTCTCTCTCTCTCTCTCTCTCCTTCAATCTATTTCCTTTACTTCTTTTCCTTCGTGCTTTCATCTTTTCAATCCTTCAGTACCTTCCATTATCATTACCTCTCCATTCCTTCGGTCTCTCCGTCTTTCCTTATCTTTCCTTATTTAAGTTTTTACCTATCCATCTTTCCTCCCTTATATCTCTCCCTTCTGCCTCTATCTCCTCTAATCTTTCTCCCTTTCTGTCTCCCTTCTCGTCTTCTCTGCCCTTCTAACTCTCCCTCTCCCTCCCTCTCTCTCTGTTCCTTCCCCGGCAATATTTCTCCGCCCCTCAGACGCATTACAGAACTGAAGGCACGTAGGAAAAGGCGACACTTAAGTATAACTAATCTAGACTGAAGGGGAGAGAGAAGAAAAAAAAATATATATATATATAAGGAATGATACGCTTTGTCAAAAAAATAAAAAATAAATAAATAAATAAATGATAACGATAATAATAATAATAATAATAATAATAATAATAATAATAATAATAATAATAATGATAACAATAACAATAATAACAATAATGATAATAAAAATAATAACAGTATTAGTAATTAAAAGAAAAATTAGACATTTGTCAACGCTAGTCCTAATAGTAATAATAGTATTTTCACTACTACTACTACTACTACTACTACTACTACTACTACTACTACTACTACTACTGCTACTATCACCACTACCACTACTACTACTACTACTACTACTACTACTACCACTACTACGACTATTATTACTACACTGTTACCGCTACCAATATTAACAGCTGCAACAACAACAATAGCAACAACAACAACAACAACAACAACAACAACAACAATAATAATAATGGCTTCCTGACCCGTCTTGGCAACTCTGTGCTTCTGTTTTGAAATCATTAATCTCTGTTATCAAGCTGACCGACCCTATCATTCTCTCTCTCTCTCTCTCTCTCTCTCTCTCTCTCTCTCTCTCTCTCTCTCTCTCTCTCTCTCTCTCTCTCTCAGTTCGTTACTACCATTCTCTTATCTTCCTATTTTCCACGTAATTCCCCTTGACAATCTTGCCTCCTCCTCCTCCACCTCCTCCACCTCCTCCTCCTCCTCCTCCTCCTCCTTTCCCACTAACCTCAAAAAGACAAGAAATAGTTT
>NC_087151.1:41542692-41547692 GCF_035594125.1 Scylla paramamosain | reverse complement strand
TTCCTCGTCTTCTCCTTGCCCCTTTTCGTCTGTCAGCAGCGAGTCTCTCCCATCCACGCTCATACGTAAGGTCCGTAATGGGCCTCGGGGCGGTCACAGGACGCGGGTCGCCCATAACATTGAGTGGACTGTAGAAAGGCAGCCTGACTCCTGCCGTGGACCACATCTGACTAGCTGAGGGATGGACGAGCTGTGGCCTCACTCCTGTGTGTCAAGGCGGCTGTGGACCACGCCAGCTGTGAGCTCTGCCGCTGTGTCCATAGCAGGGCAAGACAAGGAATAGCAAGAGCGGCTGTGGGCGACATGAACTGTGATGCGTCATGTATCAGACCACCCGAGGACCGCGGCACATCCCTGTCAGGCTAAACGTTGGGTGAACCAACTGTGTACCGCACCTTCTGTGGTCCGCAGCAGCAGTGGTCCGCACCATCTGTACCCCACACCAACCGTGAATCACATCAGTGAAAGCCAGGCCGGATGATGCAATGAACAGTCACTTTCCTTTGAGTGAATGCAGATGAGCACTTTGCGTTTTAAGCTGACATGACTGTCTCTGGAACTGGAGGAGGACGAGGACGTGGGGAAGAGGGCGTGGGAAGAGAGGCTGGTGATGTCTGATGATGCATAATGTATACGTGAATGAAAGTTGGACTGCAGGGAAGGAGTAAGAGAGAGCGAGAGAGTGGAGATGTCGAGAGTACAACGAAGAGAAGGAAAATAAAAGGAAATCATAAGGAGGAAAAACATGGAGAGGATGTGAAGGAAAAATGGTGCCAAGTCCCTTCTCGCGTGTCTCTTCACTGAGGAGGTAAAATATGTGGTGATTAGAAGAGGGAGGGAGGAGGGATTGACCAGCCCTTCATCACCCTCTCATTTCCCCTCATCAACACTTCCCTTCCATCACTATTGTCTCCTCCTCCCCCCACCTCCCCCACAACAGCTAACGTAACACTTACTTATCTTCATTTATCGTTATTATCAACGCTAACCACCACCACCGCTACCGACAACAACAACAACAACAACAACAACGACACCCACCACCACCACTACCACATTGGGATTCGCCAGGTAAATTAGAATCACAAAAGTAACCTTCTCTAAGTCCTCCCTAATTTTTCCTCTTTCTTCTTTCTCCTGCTTCCTTTCTAATTCACTCCTTGCTGCATCTCCCTTCCTTACTTTACCCTCACAACCCACGCCACCTACTTCTCTTTTCTCTTCTTTATTCCTGGTTCTCTTTTTCCAAATTTTCTTCCCATAACCTCCCTTGCCAAATTCAAGATGACCATCACCTTCTCCTTGGCTGACGAGGTGGCCAGCTGTCCTCTCCGCTTCCCTCGTGCCTTCCCTTCCCTCCCTCACTGGCTCCCAACATCATCACCATTAGTCACACTATTGCCCATCAATCCACCTCTCTCTCTCTCTCTCTCTCTCTCTCTCTCTCTCTCTCTCTCTCTCTCTCTCTCTCTCTCTCTCTCTCTCTCTCTCTCTCTCTCTCTCTCTCTCTCTCTGTCTCTCACTTGATGAAGATACTCGCTTTTCTCTTCCTACACGCACCACCTCCTCTTTCGCCATCATAACAACAACAACAACAACAACAACAACAACAACAACAACAACAACAACAACAACAACAACAACAACAACAACGACGACGAGAGCATCATGCGTTAAACAATCTCCAATGTCAGAGCCCAAAAAGTTTAAGTTAAGCAGTTCTTTTCTTCCCTTTCCTTCCCTTCCCTACACACTCTCTCTCTCTCTCTCTCTCTCTCTCTCTCTCTCTCTCTCTCTCTCTCTCTCTCTCATTACCCCTCGTCTACATAATATCTAACGAAAAGTTTTCCCTTCTCCCCCTCCTCCTTTCCCTTCTTCCTTCCTTCCTTCCCCATCCCCCTTGCCTCCTTCCCTTCTCCCTCTCCCCTCCCTTCCCACTCTCCCATCTCCGTCTCACACGTCTCTTCTCTCGTCCTCCCAATTCTCCCTCTCTCTCTCTCCACTGCTGACAAATACGTGAAGGAGAGAGAGACTTGGGTTCATCACCTGCTAAGAAGGACTGGCTGACAGACTGACTAACGAACTCTCACTGAAGGATACGCTAATTTAAGTATCTGACTGACTGATTGGGAAGTGATATAGGACACTCTGCCTGACTGAATGACTGACTGACTGACTGCTTATCTGATTGCTGATTTGAGTGACTGGCTGATAATGAACTAGTAACGAAAGGGTTTTATGAGATGATTAACAGACTGATTGCTAGACTGATTTACTGATTATCTGATTTATTGACTAACTAACCTGCTGACTTCTTGACATCAGAAACAAATAATTTAACTAGAATAAAAAGTAACTAACGTATGACTCACCTATTAACGATTGGATGACTCACTAATTAATCGACTGACTAATCAAATAATAAAAAAACTGATCGAGTGACTGACTGACTGAATAAATTACTTAAATGACCAACTGACTGAGTGACTGACCGACAAAACTGATTGATTACTTAACTGACTAACAAAGAACTCATATTATAATCAATATAAAACAACACACCTTTGACTGACTGACTAACTGACTGAATCACTCTCTTACTGATTCACCCACCCACTGACAGACAGACTGACAAATGGACTGACTGAGTGACTGGCAGGTGAAGAAGACTGACCAATTGAAATGAAACTCTCTATTGACTACATCCACTAACTTTCTCTCGCTCACTGACTCACTGACTACCTCCTCGACCACAAGAGGATAAAATTACTATTGACTCAATAAGGCGAATCGCTGACTCTTGTAGAAATGGAGAATGGACTAGCAAACTTTCCCTATTCTCTCTCTCTCTCTCTCTCTCTCTCTCTCTCTCTCTCTCTCTCTCTCTCTCTCTCTCTCTCTCTCTCTCTCTCTCTCTCTGCTGTCTGAGTATCATGGGTATGTATTTATGTAAGTATATCTGCATCTATGTATATATGTATGTACGTAATAGCTTTTCAAATTCATTCTTTTCGTATTTATAACCTGGTTTCTGTGCCTCTCTCTCTCTCTCTCTCTCTCTCTCTCTCTCTCTCTCTCTCTCTCTCTCTCTCTCTCTCTCTCTCTCTCTCTCCCAACTTTTCCTCCCTTCCTCCTTTCCTTAAGCCATCTGTCCCTCCACTATCACCAAAACTTCATCCCTTTCTTCACTGTCTGCCTTACTCCCTTCCTTCACATGTCCTGTCTTCCTCCACAACAATCCTCTCTCTCTCTCTCTCTCTCTCTCTCTCTCTCTCTCTCTCTCTCTCTCTCTCTCTCTCTCTCTCTCTCTCTCTCTCAGCGGCGTCTCTGTCTCCCAGGGAAGGAGGGACATAGTCTTACAAAGTTTTATATGAGGGTCGACGAAGGGCCAGCATAAGAATTATTTTCGGAGGAGGAGGAGGAGGAGGAGGAGGAGGAGGAGGAGGAGGAAAGTGAAGAAGGAAGTCGTCAGAGTATGACAAGGAGGAAGAAGAGGAAGTTATGGTTTGAGGGGAGTAAAGAGAGAGAGAGAGAGAGAGAGAGAGAGAGAGAGAGAGAGAGAGAGAGAGAGAGAGAGAGAGAGAGAGAAGAGAAGAGAAGAGGTAAAGAAATAGTAATAGCAGAGCAAAGTGAGGGTGGTGAGGACGAACACTTGGCGGTGGCGGTGGTGGTGGTGGTGGCGGTGGCGGCGGTGGTGAGGGAAGGAGTGCGGGCGATGGATGGATGGATGGATGGATGGATGGATGGCTGCACAGGGCCTCGTAAGCAACACAACACAACGCAACACAACACAACACGGAGGCTACAAAACAATATATACGTGCTATTATATTACTCGTAAATGATAAAACAAAATGCACTTAATTTAAATTGAATAACGCATGGTACTTCAATAATGTCCAAATTTCATTGCATTTTATTCGAACAGAGTAATGTCTAAATTTCATTGACTTACATACAAATGAGATAAGATTAATACATAAGCTTAATACATAGATAGATCGATGAATAGATAGATAGACAGATAGATACAAAGACAAAGAGACAGACAGATACATAACCTTAATACATAGACAGATCGATAGATAGATAGATACATACATACATACATACATAGATAGACAAAAAGACAAAGACAGACAGATAAAGACAGCCAGATAGATTGATAGATAGATACAGATAGATAGATTGATTGATTAATATAGGTAAAGATAGATAAATACATACAGATCGGTAGGTAGGTAGACAGATAAGTAGATAGATAGATAGATAAACGGATAGAAACCGGTTGGCAGGAAGACAGATAAGTAGATAGATACATACATTCATGCATACATACATAACCAAATACATACATACATACATACATACATAGACAGACAGATAAACATACATATAAAGAGGGAAAGATACATAGATGAATAAAAAGTGACACAAAGATAATTATAACAAAATAATGAGACAAAGACAACAATTCTGATAAAAAAAAACCATGTCACTGCAATAACAATAAAAAAAAACGTAAGAAATACTAATCAAAACAAATAAAATTATAATGAATAGCTGAGAGAGAGAGAGAGAGAGAGAGAGAGAGAGAGAGAGAGAGAGAGAGAGAGAGAGAGAGAGAGAGAGAGAGTCCGAGCCATTGCCATTCAAAACACGCAGGCTCGCTACATCAGTGAAATTAGAGAGGGGAAAAACAAGAGAGGGGAGGAAGGCTAGGGAGAGGGGGAAAGGGAAAGGGGGGATGAGAGAGGGGGTAAATCAGGCAGTGGTCATGCTTTCTCTCGTTACAGTTAGGCAGTCACCAGCATAACAGTCTCATCAATTACTGGTATATATGCTTTGACTGTTCCCCTCAACCTCCTCCTCTCTCTCTCTCTCTCTCTCTCTCTCTCTCTCTCTCTCTCTCTCTCTCTCTCTCTCTCTCTCTCTCTCCTCACTTTCCCCTCATTTTCCCATTCCTATAAACCACCACTCCTGCCTCTCTCTCTCTCTCT
>NC_087151.1:41522692-41537692 GCF_035594125.1 Scylla paramamosain | reverse complement strand
AGCAAAGGTTGATACGGAGAAGATAAGGAAAATATGATGATGCTTAAGAAGAACAAAGTGGAGAGAAGAGAGAAGTGAAGAGAGATGAGGAGAGGGAAGAAGAGACGAGGGTTTTAAGAGAGAGGGAGAGAGGCAGGATAGAGAAGGATACGCCAGAAGGATGAAGGTGTTAGGAAGGGGTAGGGATGTAGGAAGGGGGAAGGGTGTGGGCGAGGAAGAGGCTTTAGTGTCGACAAGATGAATGGGGGGAATGGGGGAATGGTGAGGGGGAAGCTGGGCGAGGCAGGAAGGAAGAGAGGGGATAAGGTGGAGACAAAGGTTGGGGAGTGAGGGGAGTTAGGAGAGGGAGAGGAAGAGATACGGTGGCAGTGACTGTTACGGGGACAAACGAGGGGAAGCTGTGGGTGGCGAGGGAAGGGGAAGGGAGGGGAGGGCAGAGGGAAGGGAGAAAGAGAGGGAAGAAAAGAATAGGGGAAATAAAAAGAGGAAGAGGAGAGGGAAACGTAAGCTTTAGGGCCCAACTGAGCCTTGCCCATGACCTGTCACCGAGGAGGAGGAGGAGGAGGAGGAGGAGGAGGAATAAACGCACTACCTACCATCTCAGCGTTCTCTCTCTCTCTCTCTCTCTCTCTCTCTCTCTCTCTCTCTCTCTCTCTCTCTCTCTCTCTCTCTCTCTGAAAACCACAAGGATTAAATGCAAATTCATGACAAGATAAAACAAAGTGGAAGCAAGGAGAGAGGAGAGAAGAGGAGAGGAGAGGAGAGGAGAGGAGAGGAGAGGAGAGGGGAGGAGAGGAGAGGAGAGGAGAAGAGAGGGGAGGAGAGGGGAAGGAGGTGGAGGAGAAGAGGAGGAGGAGGAGAAACACAAAGGAATACAAAGGAGGTGTTTTTCCTTTCTTACCGCATAAGGCTGCCCGTCACTCATTAAATACTGAACGTGGTCATTGTTTCCACTGTCAAGTACTTGCAATTACTGATCCTGAATATCATTTGCCTTCCGGTCCCCAACGAGACAGGCGACCTAAATTAGACTGTAAGACTTTCCTATCATGTGATATAGTTACTTAACCGGCAATTTTAGTGTCATCAGCAAATATTTTGATATGTCACCGATGTCAATTAAGCAGCACCAAACACGACCTGTTAATGTGTTGTACAACTACTGAGATGCCAGAAAGTGGTGTTCCCCAGCGGTCACCCATCCAAGCACTACCCGGATCCAGCGTTGTTTAACCTCATTCATCGAACGAAAAGAGAATTGTTCAGAGAAGGTGGAGAAAAAAGAAGAGAATGTTGTGGTGATTGTGGAGGTGACTGAGTTGTGTGTGTGTGTGTGTGTGTGTGTGTGTGTGTGTGTGTGTGTGTGTGTGTGTGTGTGTGTGTGTGTGTGTGTGTGTGTGTGTGTGTGTGTGTGTGTGTGTGTGTGTGTGTGTGTCATAATTCCATGCATTCCTAATACGTAGGTAAAAGATACGAGTATTTCATGTGGCACTGGAATCTCCAAGCGACCATTGAGGGAGGAAGGGAAGGGAAGGGAAACAAAGAAGAAAGGAAGGAGGGAAGGGGGAAGGGAGGGAAAGGGGGAGGGGAGAGGGAAGAGGAGAGGTGCCATTTCGTGACCATAATCTACCTCCCATATAATTCTTCTTCCTTCTCTCTCTCTCTCTCTCTCTCTCTCTCTCTCTCTCTCTCTCTCTCTCTCTCTCTCTCTCTCTCTCTCTCTCTCTCTCTCTCTCTCTCTCTTCCTCCGCCGCACACCGCTTCTTGTACCTCGTCTTCTTTATCTCTCCTTCTATTTTCTCTCTACCTCCATTTCTCCTTCCTTCCTTCATCTTCTCCGAACACGTCTTCCCTCCTTCCTCACTCCATGCCTTCCTTTCCTCTCCCTTTCCCTTCCAGCACACACATTTCTGTCCCTCCGTCCTTCCCTCCCTCCTATCTCCCCTTCTTTATTTTCCCTCTCATCTCCTCTTCTTCCCCTCCCTCCCCTGTCCGTTTCTATGTACCTTTCCTACTTCGCTTCCCTCTCCCTCCCATAATTCTGACAAACCTTTCCTCTTTCCTTCCTCTCCATTTCCCCTCCACACCTCCACTTTTCTTGCTATTCCTCACATCTTGCCTTCTACCCTCCCCTTACGTCTCTTTTCTTCCCTCCCTCGCTATAAATTTTCTCCATATACTTTCCTTCCTTCTTTCCTCTCTTCCTGTTTCTCTCCTTTCTTCATCTACATTCATGTTCTTTCCTTCTTCATATCTCACTTTCCTTAGCTGATAGCTTCCTTTCTTTTCCCTCCAATCCTCCTCCTAATCCTGCTTCTTCTCCTCCTCTTCCTCTCATCCATCCATCTGTCTTCCCTTCTCCTCCTCCTCCTCCTCCTCCTCCTCCTCCTCCTCCTCCTCCTCCTCCGAAAGACCTGGAATAGCCATCAGGAACCCAACCCAGCATGTTCCAGCTGCAGAATTCCACTTAAAGGTTCGATAGTCAATAATATGATTCCAGGCTTTCATGGCAGGACGCGAAAAGGAGGTGAGCGACTAAAGATTAAGAAAAAAACGAAAAAAAAAAGTGGCGAACAAGAAATTAAAAGTGAAAAAAAAAGGAATAACGTAGGAACACACACACACACACACACACACACACACACACACCACACACACACACACACACACACAACACACAGTTCAGATTTATTATCTCTTCATCTCTTTAATATAATTTTTTTTATAATCAAATCGAAAGGAGGTTAGTAGGTGAGCTGATGAGAGGACGGAGGAGGTGAGGGGAGGAGGAGGGGGAGGAGGAGGAGGAGGAGAAGGAGGAGGAGGAGGAGGAGGAGAAGGAGGAGGAGAAGGAGAAAAAGGAAGAGAAAGAGGAAAGGAAAGGGAAAAGGAAGGTTAAGGAGGATAAAAGTCAGCTAAATAAATACAGAAGTAAATGAAGGAAGAAGAAAAATGAGGAAGAAAGTAAAGAATGTTTGGAAGAAGACGAAACGGGATGGGAGCCTCAGAAATGGGAAGGAAGGAAAGATTAAAAGAAAAGACAAAGGAACACGAGGCTGAAAGAAGAGACACGAGAGAAAAGAAGGATATACGGGACGCGGATACGAAGGAAAGAAAAAGAAGAACCAATCTCCCGGACAAAAGAGAGAAAACAAGAGTAAAAGGTAAGAAAAAGACGAAAACCCAAAGAGATAGAGAAAAAAAAGAAGAAAAGTAAAGAAAACAGAAGAAATAAGACGAAAAATGAAACTGAGGAAACTGACAGAGGAAAACAGAGAATAAACAATAAATAAAAAATAAAACAGAAAAAAAAACAGCAAAATCAAACTGAAGGAACTGAAAAATAAAACAACGAACGAAAAATAAAGAAAAAAAAACATAAAAAAAAATTATTCAGAGAAACTAACTAAACAGGAAATAATAATGAAACAAGAAAATAAGACAAAATAAGTGTATGAGAAAAAAAACGAAGAAAATCAAATTAATGCAATAAAACTAACCAATGTGGAAACAGAAACGAGACAAGACAATAACAGAGATAATATGATTGTGAAGATGAGAGAGAGAGAGAGAGAGAGAGAGAGAGAGAGAGAGAGAGAGAGAGAGAGAGAGAGAGAGAGAGAGAGAGAGAGAGAGAGAGAGAGAGAGAGAGAGAGAGAGAGAGTGTTACAGGGACAAACCACCAGCAGTAATTATGTGGTACGGTAGGGGGAATGGGGGAAGGGGAAATGGGAAAGGGAATCCTGTGATAGGGGGGATTTCCCTGCCGCATTGAAAAGGACGCCAGGAGATGGTTTTGTGGCCTCGTAAAATCACGGAACGGCAGGGAAATGGTGTGAGGAGGAACTGTGTGTGTGAGTGTGTGTGTGTGTGTGTGTGTGTGTGTGTGTGTGTGTGTGTGTGTGTGTGTGTGTGTTTAGGATGAGGACGAAGTGGAGTTAGGCAGTGAGGGAATGTAGAATGATAAAAGGAAAGGGAGAAGATAAAGACGGTGATGGGGAGGAGACGGAATGGACACAGGGAAAAATGAAGGAAGCAAAAGAAGGAATGAATAAATGAAAGGGACAAGAAGAAACAAACAAAAGCACCAGACTATAGAAAATCACTGAAATGGAAGAGAAATACGAAGACGAGAGAGAAAAAAGAGGGAAAGAGTAAAAGGAAATTAGAGAACGGAGATTGAAAGGTGCAGAAAACCTGGAAAAGTGATCAGTAACGCAATAAATACCTCTCTCTCTCTCTCTCTCTCTCTCTCTCCTCTCTCTCTCTCTCTCTCTGTTATCCAGCCATGAATGGACTCAATCTTCTGCTGGTAGACTCCAGACTCGCGGAATAAAGAGAAGAGAGGAAAATAGAAAAGCTGAGGTAGGCGAAGGGCGCCAGGAACGTGACGGCAGCGTGACGCTCCGATGGACATTGATGGGACATTGATGGGGTATTCTTGAAGGCTTCACAAGGCTGTATAATGCACATTTGGAGGTTCAGCAGCCGTCCGATGACATTATGACGGGCATTATGGGACATGAAAAGGAAATCCGTAAAGAATTTTTTTCTATTTCACGTGTTGAATTTGCTGCAGCTCGGCGTCAGCCATGGAGGAGGCAGAAGTGACGTGGCAGCGCTGGGCAATGTTATATGGTGTTGCTCGGACAGATTTTTCATGCTTCGAGGAATATCTCACCAGCTTTCGAATAATATTATGTTGATTTAATAGTAAAGTCAGGCCGTATGCTGCAGCTGCGCGTGGCCTTGGCCCTCCTGTCCGTCTTTCTGGCCTGAAGTTTGTGGTGGTGTCCCTTTACCCCGAGACGCAGGGCCACTGTGTCATTGGGTTTCCCCAGTTTACTTTCTTCATGTTTCCCCAGGTACCGATTTAACGACCAGCGCGAGGGAAGAGTGAACATCTGGGTGAGCTGTGCGCCGACTGCCCCAGCATGGATGGGAACCGGGACGCGTGAGTTGGCAGCCAGGCGCCAGCACTGCACCACGCAGATGAAGGTTTAATCGTAAATCGTAATTAATTATTTTCACTCGCACACTTCCAGCAATGAATGTCGGTCAGTGGCACGAATCACGTCATGGTAATCGCGAATTTCTGCTCCACAATGCTGACTTTGCCAACAGTGAAACTTGCGTAGCGGCGACCCGTGCGTGAATGGCAATACAGGTCAGTGGTGAGGCCCGCCTGCACTGCCGAGGCCTGACGTGCCCCTCAAACCTGCATGGCAGCGGAACGACACAACATTCGGCTGCTGCTGCTGCTGCTGCTACTACTATTACTACTACTACTACTACTACTACTACTACTAATAGGAGTATTCCTTACGAAGCGAGGTTGAAGCGGTTAAATTTACATTCTCTAGAGAGACGTAGGTTAAGAGGGGACCTGATAGAGGTCTTTAAGTGGTATAAGGGTTATAACAAGGGAGATGTAAGCAAAATTCTTAGGATCAGCAACCAGGGTAGAACAAGAAATAACGGGTTCAAGCTTGAAAAATTTAGGTTTAGGAAGGAGATAGGAAAAAATTGGTTCTCGAATAGAGTGGTAGATGAGTGGAACGGACTCAGTAATCATGTAGTTAGTGCTAGGACACTAGAGAGCTTTAAGAGAAGATTAGACAAGTTTATGGATGGGGATGATAGGTGGAAATAGGTAGGAGTGTTTCATACAGGGACTGCCACGTGTAAGCCTGGTCGCTTCTTGCAGCTTCCCTTATTTCTTATGTTCTTATGTTCTTATGTAATAATAATAATGATATTTTTCCTACTATTACTACTGCTATTAATACAGCATTTTTCATTATCGCCATCATCATTATCATCGTCAGTATTACCATCACCAATAGCAGTAGAAGCAATGGTGGTGGTGGTGATGCTGGTGGTGGTGGTGGTGGTGGTGGTGGTGGTGGTGGTACCAGTAGCAGTAGCAGCAGCAGCAATAGCAGTAGCAGTAAGAAGGCGGTGATCAAGTTGGAATTCCTCGCAAGCAAGCTATTTTTCAGCAACCACGGAGAGGCGGAGACCACACACATACTGCCATCAGTCCTGGTTTTGGCCTGAGGGTGTACCGGGGGAGCACTGGCCGCACAGAAGAACAAAAATCAAGCCACCACCGGGATAGAGGGCGGCCATCCATCCATATCCATAGAACCTAACAGGCGCCATGGGGGAGGACATAAAAAGCAGCAGGAGCAATGCCACCAGTAACATTGCGAGTAATTTCACAGTACTAATTAATAAAACACACGGGGGATGAAACACAATTACTCTCCTCTCATTAATATAATTACCATTTCTTTCGCTTCAGTAATATAATTTCCTCTGGTCTCCTGCCTCTCCTCACTTCTCTTCCTCTCCTCTCTCCTCTCCTCGGATTCTCTTTGCCACACTTTTCTTTCCTCTCTTCCCCTTCCCATAACGCAATCAATTCCACTGTCTTTCCCCTTTCCCTTCCTCCTACCTGTCTCTTTATCTCTATTTACCCTCTTTATCCTACTCTTACTCCCCTTACTCCCTTCATTCACCCTTCCTTCCTTCCCTCCGCCTTGTCCTTGATTCTTCAGCTCACTGCCCTACTTAAGTCCTCCGCCGACTCCTGCTGCTACTACTACTGCTGCTGCTGCTGATGATGATGCTGCTGCTGCTGCTGCTGCTGCTACTGCTCTTCCTCTCTACCCTTTCCTTTCCAAAAGATGGTTGAATGCAAGTTTGTTTACTCAGCAGTTACCTCTCTCTCTCTCTCTCTCTCTCTCTCTCTCTCTCTCTCTCTCTCTCTCTCTCTCTCTCTCTCTCTCTCTCTCATATACGAGAGTGGGCGCGCAGACACAACTTCCCCCATCATACACACTGCCCCCCACCCACGCACACACACACACACACACACACACACACACACACACACACACACACACACACACACACACACACATACACACACACACACACACACACACACGAATCCCACACAGAGATTTATGTAAATATTTACCTCAATGCTCACACACACACACACACACACACACACACACACACACACACACACACACACACACACACCTGTAACTCTCTTCGCAGTAATATCTCTCTCTCTCTCTCTCTCTCTCCCTCTCTCTCTCTCTCTCTCTCTCTCTCTCTCTCTCTCTCTCTCTCTCTCTCTCTCTATGTGTGTGTGTGTGTGTGTGTTTGCGCGATGAAAATTCCAATTGACGGAAAGAGGTACAAATGAAGATCAAGGGAAGGAAGAGAAGAGGAAAAGCAGAGATGAAAGAAGAGTGAAGATAAAAAGTATATAATGACGACAAAGATGATGATGATGATGATGACGATGATTATGATGCCGATGGTGATGGTGGTGGTAGTAATAACGATGGGGGAGGAGGAGGAGGAGGAGGAGGAGGAGGATTATCAGGGTCAAGGTGAGGGCGGAGGAACTGTTGGCAGCAGGCAGAGGTGGAGAAGAGGGGGCCAAAAAAAAGAGAGGGAAAAAAAGGAGAGTAAGGGAGATGGAGGAGGAAGGGTAGGGAGCAGCAGATGCCTGTAAGGGAGGAGCATGGAGGAGACAATCTTAGAGACACAGCAACAACAGACAGAGAGACAGAGCAACAACAACAACAACAGTAGTAGTAGTAGTAGTAGTAGTAGTAGTAGTTGTTGTTGTTGTTGTTGTTGTTGTTGTTGTTGTTGTTGTTGTTGTTTTTGTAGAACAGTAATATTTCCATCATAATTGCTTTCAACATCATTTCTATTATCATCATCATCACCATGAACACTGTCAGCCGTTATATTATTATTATTATTATTACTACCATCAATATTATCATCATTTTTTTTAACTGTCATCATCAACAGCACCATTAAATCGTAATCATCATTATTATCATTCGTTATGTAAATATTTCTACAAGAAGTACAATTTTACAAGGCAGTGATGATATTTTAAATAAAAACACTCTTATCGCTTCTTACGTCAATTTGTAAAAGAAACAATAATGATGATAATAATCCACCTGTTAATACATTGTCACACACGTGACTACTCTACCACGGAACCAGGTGCCTGCCTCTCAACTCGTGGCGCTGCCACGTGTATAGCTTGAGGCATACTGGATACGTGACCTCTAGCAGGCTACCAAGCCGATAACGAGGGGTGGAGTTCCATCGAGCTTCAGTCTCCTCCAAGGGTCGCTACAGCTCTGAGGTCGCCTTGGCATACGCTGGGAGCCTCATATACACTCGAGAGCGGTGGTAAGAGTTACACCAGTGTTACACACACACACACACACACAAACACATTTATATTTATTTTCTATTATGTATATGTAAAGGTGTTTATTTTTGTAATTTGTATCTATATGCATTTACTAGCTTGGCTTAAGTTATTAACTGAACCAGTCTTTTAAGTTATTCAGTCCAGTTCAGATTACCACTCCTTGTTACTTACTTAAATAATCTTCAATTTTGTATTGTTACTTAATTTAAGGGTTAACTTTAAGATATTAAATAGCAGTTAAAATGCCTCCTTTTCTCTTTTCTTTTAACCCTTCCATTGTTAGTGTGAGCAACACCCCTTCATGGTCCATCCCCTAGAGTTCAGTGTATGCTCACACGTAACAATTGGGGGCCCGTCCGGGATATTACACATGTTTACACATACATATAACTACACTAGTTCCTTTCCTGCTCTCGAGTGTATATGAAGTTGTGCTTATTTCTTTGTTGGTGAGTTTTTGCGTTTTTCCGCTTTAAAAGTACGCGAGGTACCGGCGTCTAGTCATAAAAGCGTTAAAAACCTAACAATTGATTTCCTCAGTGTTGCTTTAGTGTCGGTTCGATTCCCCTAGTAGTGACCTTCACCCCGAACTCCGAGACTCCTTAAAACTTTGGAACTTGCGTTCCACTCTTTGCTTGAAAGCAGCGAATACGGCAAGCCATTACAAGTGCTTAAGTGTTAGTTCTATGGTAGTCATTTTGGGGCAGTGATTATCGCTACACTTCTTCGATTCGTTGCCTCTTCAGAAGCACAGTTAAGGCGTTGCTAACCTTGACTCAACTAGACTCAAAAACGAGTCTCTGTCGATGCACGCGGGTCAACTCATTTCCCTCCGACTCGTGGTTTCGAACCTGTCGTTCACGCGGGTCCTTCCGACTCGTGGTGGCGAACCTAGGTCTTGGATCAGGTTTCAGTGTAGGGGTCAGACACACTTGATTTGGTTCAATTGACCTCACGCTCATTAATCATGTCGCATGAGTTAAACTTGGACGCATTTTGCAGTAATCCTTCTGTGGCGGAGCTACAAACTGCCAAAGTGACAAAGAATGATTTAAAGTACATAGCCCGACAGTTTGATCTCTCATATCCGTCTGACATTCGGAAGGAAGAACTCTGAACTCAAATCCTAGTTCACCTTGGAGGTGAAGCCACTAGTGCTGCTTCACAGCACGACGCCAGTTTAATGCTCGAACTCGAAAAGCTGAAACTAGAGGCAGCAAGAGAAAGAGAGAGAGAAGAGAGAGAACTAAGGCGAGAAGAACTAGCTTTTCAAAAAGAAAAAGCGGAAAGAGATCTGGCATATGTAAAAGAAAAGGAGGAAAAAGAAAGAGAGGAGAGAGAAAAAGAAAGAGGAGAGAGAAAAAAAGAGAGGAGAGAGAAAAAGAAAGAATCCACGAGACCCAACTCGCACAATTAAAATCTCGATCAACCACCACAGCTGACCTCAAACAAAAGTTAACTAAGTATCTCTCACTACTCCCTCAGTTCTCTGACAAAGACCCCGAAACTTTCTTTGGACAGTTCGAGGACACAGCAGTACATTTTGAACTGCCCCGAGAAGACTGGCCTTGGCTTCTTAAACCCAAACTCAGCCAAAAGGCTTTAACTATTTTGAACGGCCTCGAAAACAACACGGATTACGACTGTGTTACTTAATTTAAGGGTTAACTTTAAGATATTAAATAGCAGTTAAAATGTCTCCTTTTCTCTTTTCTTTTAACCCTTCCATTGTTAGTGTGAGCAACACCCCTTCATGGTCCATCCCCTAGAGTTCAGTGTATGCTCACACGTAACAACATTAGGCTCAAATTTTCCTGGTAATCACGGAGACTAGCCGAGATAAGATATTACGCCTTGTCTCAATGTAGGAATAAAAGTAGAAAAAAATTAAAGGTTCCCAGTCGCCACTCTCCGTCCCTTTCCGTCGCTTTTAACCCTTTGACTGCCGCTTGGTACACCTTTTCCCTAATTACCAATCACTCTAAGACATCTTTACTTGTGCTACAGTCCCATCCAATCTTTGAACTGGAAGATATTGCAAAATATATTCTTTTTCATCGCTAACTTTCTTGTAGATGCTTATAAAGACTTCAAACATTACTTCTGGTGCCGCTATTTGTTTCGTGTTGAGCGTGAAAGAAGGCACAAACTCTATTCATCAAATCAGATCGTTATAGGAAACAGTTGAAAAATAAATGAATAAAATAGATAATGATAACAATAAGAGTACAATCATCGGACAAACTTTAAGTCAAAAATACAAAGAAATAAGCCACAGGTGTAAGGACACATTAGCCACACTGACTGTACACACTGGAGATGGTGAAAGTAAAACCAACTCCCCGTACGGAACGTTCTCCCTACCCACTGGCGCGGCATGTGAAGTGGAAGGAAGGCAGAAGTCCGTTAGTCTTGCCCTGTGAATCTTGTGTGAGGGGGAGAGTCAGGGAGGGCGCTCCAACACTACAGTTCCTTCCATCTTTAGAATCGTGAAAGTTACGACAACGATGAGGGCGCCAGCGGGAGTCATGTGGCGCCCTGTGGCTAAGGTAAGGGGACACAACCTGGCGAGTAAGGAGCCTTTCCGTCTACAGTTTCAGCGGCGTGAGGACCAGGCACAGAACCATGATGGTGTAGGTGGCGGCCGTGACAATGGCAGACCTCTGTGCTTTGGTGGCGACGGCCCACATCCAAGCCAGAAGCGCCAGCAACACCAGGGTGGCGGCGGGGACCAGCACGCTCCAGTCCGTGGCCTGAGGACGGTCGCACTCCTCCTCATTGTCGTCGAGAACGGAGCACGAACAGGATAATCTCGCCTTCGGTCCGGAGGATAACGTGGGGGATGGGACGTGGAGGGACTTGGAGGATTGCTGGGAAGGAGAGTGCTGCGGGGACTCGACGGGGGACTGAGAAAGCACCGGGGATGCATCGTCACGGGGAATGGGATCGAGGGAAGCAGCAGGATGGAGGAGTTCAGTGGTGGAAGACGTGGAGGAGTAAGAGTCGTGAGATGAGGGAACGACCTGGACAGTGGGGGTAAATGAGATGGTTGAGTCAATTCTAATAGGTGGGGGAGTGTTTCTACGGACGCCGTCGAAAGCCAGATTGGAGGCTTGAAAGTCGGGATTGAAAGGGAAGGAGGACGAGTCGGAATACGTATAGGTGTCGGCAGTAGAAACGCAGGGAGTCTCACAGGAGGGAGCCACTGGGGGGGGCGCCTTGGACGTGGGAGGTGAGTTGGAGAGGGGTTTCCACGAGGGTTTGGGCATGGCTGGTCCGCTGACTCCGTCTAAATGTGACGACGTTAAGAATAAAATTACAGCACGACACGAGAGAGAGGAAGGAGGAAAGCGGAGAGAAAGGCACACGAAAGGGAAGAGAAGAAGGGACTAAAAAGACGAACACAATCTCTCTCTCTCTCTCTCTCTCTCTCTCTCTCTCTCTCTCTCTCTCTCTTCTCTCTCTGTCTTGTCCAATTTCCTCCTTTACCTTCCTCCCTACCTAACAACAACAGCATCTTTCAAACACACACACACACACACACACACACACACACACACACACACACACACACACACACACACACACACACACACACACACACACACACACACACAACACTGTCACTGTTCGAAACACGGTAGGAAGAAGTCACAAGAACGGAAGGGAAGAGGAGTGAAATGGGATAAGGAAAAACAACAGGACGGGAACCAGGTAGGACGAGATGAGAGAACAGGAAGAGAGATGAAAACTGAGGGAGGAAAAGAAAGAGGAAAGAATACAAAAAGAGAAAGAGAGAGAGAGAGGAAAGAATACAAAAGAGAGAAGGAACGAAATAGTGAGCGAAGAAAAAAACAATAAAAAAACGCAATAAACGCAAAAACATAGAACAGACACGAAAATGGAGCTGAAAAAAAAAACAAAGCAATGGACGGGAATGGAAATGAATACGAGAAGAAAAAAGGGAAAAGAATGTGAGAAGTGAGAAAACAAGTGAAAAGAGATGAAAGAGGGGAAACCAGAAGCATGCAAAACAGTATTTCAAAGCTGGAAAGAATGAAACAACTAAGAATTAGGAGGAGGCGGAGGAGGAGGCGGAGGAGGAGGAGGAGGAGGAGGAGGTGACAGACTATGTTGACTCTGCTAATTACTGTAGCATCACAAGGCTACAACTACTTTGATGTGGAAGAGGAAGAGAAGGAAAAAGAGGAGGAAGAGGAGAAAGAGGAGAAGAATGGCGGTAGTGAGAATGAAAAGAAAATATCTTGCGAAGAAAAAAATCGCAGGTAAACCCACTGACAATAATGAGGCTGAAGAGAAGGAATAATAATAATAATAATAATTAATAATAATAATAACGGGGGAGAAACAAATATAAAAACAAGAACAAGAACACAAGAACAAGATCAAAAAACAAGATCAAGGAGAACAAGGACAAGAACAAGAAAAATAACAATAATGATAATAATAATAATAATAATAATAATAACAACAATAACTGATATTGTTGTTGTTGCCACTGATCATCATCATCATCATCATCATCATCATTATCATGAAAATTATAAAGAAAAATAAAATAGATGAAAAAGAAGAAAGGAAAAAAGACAAAGAAAAAGAAAGAAAGAAAACGAAAATTATATATAACAAAAAAAAAAAAAATATTGACTTAGTGACGAAAGACATGCAGGAAGTGGAAAAAGAAGAGGAGGAGGAAGAGAAGGAAGGACGAGGCGCAGGAGGAGGAGGAAGAGGAAGAGGAGGAAAGTGAGGGAAGGGAGAGAGGGAGAGGGAGTGAAGGGGGAGGGGGTTGGAAGGAGAGAACAGGAGAAAACACTAAGAGACTTTCGATCTCCGATACAAACAACACACTGGGCCTCCGGGTGACACTTGCTGCCTGTCCTCCTCCTCCTCCTCCTCCTCCTCCTCCTCCTCCTCTTCTTCTTCTCCTTCCTCTTCCCATTTCTACTCTTCCTACTTTGTCTTATTTTTATTCTTATTTCTTCTCCTCCAACTTCTCCGCCTTTTCTTATTTGTTCCTTATTTTCATTCGTCTTTAATCTTGTTATTACTACTGATATTATGATTCTCCTCTTCTTCTTCTCCTTCCTCTTCCCATTTCTACTCTTCCTACTTTGTCTTATTTTTATTCTTATTTCTTCTCCTCCAACTTCTCCGCCTTTTCTTATTTGTTCCTTATTTTCATTCGTCTTTAATCTTGTTATTACTACTGATATTATGATTATCTCTTTTCTTCTTCTTTTTCTTCTTACTCTTACTCTTTAATGTCCTTATTTGACATTCCCCCTTGCTCTTAATTTATACTTCTTACTCTCAGGTTCTCTCTCTCTCTCTCTCTCTCTCTCTCTCTCTCTCTCTCTCTCTCTCTCAACCATTCATCACACGTTCATCATCCTCCGTCATTCAAACCTCATCTTTTTTCTTCCTTATTCTACCCCATCCCTCTCATCCCCTTCATCTCCACTACTAACCCTTTTCCTTCTCTTACTCTTCCTTTTTACTCTTCTCCCTACTTCACCTTTCCTGCTTTACCCATCTCCACGTTTTCCTCCGACCATCTTTTTCGCTCTTTTTTTTTCTCTTCTTCCCCTCTTCCCTTTTCCTCCATCTTTTCTCTTTCATTTCTGCTTTCCACCTCTTTCCTTTTTCTCCTAACATCATTCTCTCTTTCATTTCTCTTCTTCCCTTTTCCTCCAACCATCTTCCCTCTTTCATTTTTCTTTTCCTCTATTTCATCCCTCACTTTCCTCTCTTCCCTTTTTCTTCCTACCATCAAACCCTCTTTCAATTCCCCTATTCTTCTTCTTCCACTTCTTTCCTCTCTTCCATTCCTGATTTTCCTCTCTCTCCTTTTCCTCCTAGCGTCATTGCCTCTCTCCTATTTCCCCTCTTCTTCCTCTCCCTTTCTTTTACCTGACCTCACGTAAGAATATTCAAGCGGTGACAAATTCAAGGGATGTAGTGAAGCGAGGTGAGGTGAGGTGGCACGTTACCTGGGCGGGGCTGCTCACCTGCGCTAATGAGGCAGGATCATCTAGGTAATTAGGAGCCTCAGCCGCACGCACACTGCCTGCCTCGCTTCCTCTTACCTGGGAAAAGAAGACAAGTTTGTATTAATTTGGGATACTATGTGATTTGAGTGGTTTTTTTTTTGATTGGTGTTCATGTGTGTTTGTGTTTGGTGGTGGTGGTGGTAGTGGTGATGGCAGTAGTAGTAGTAGTAGTAGTAGTAGTAATAGTAGTAATAGTAATAGTAATAGTAGCAGTAGTAGTAGTATAAATGTTTATTTCTCTTACTAATATAAATGTTCGTCTGTCTCTCTCTCTCTCTCTCTCTCTCTCTCTCTCTCTCTCTCTCTCTCTCTCTCTCTCCAGCACGCCCCGCCCCTTCCTTCCTCCTCTTTGACCCTCACGAGTTATTTCTGTGTCTGACTTTTGACGTTTTGTGTTTCATGAGGAATGTGTTTCTCCAGTCAACGCTTTTCTCTCTCTCTCTCTCTCTCTCTCTCTCTCTCTCTCTCTCTCTCTCTCTCTCTCTCTCTCTCTCTCTCTCTCTCTGTCGCTGATGGATGCGTGGTGAAGTGCGAATGAAAACAGGCGGGCAATTAGGCAAGTAATGGACACGTCAAAATTAACACATTCTGAAAACGACACGTAATGAGTAATGGTGGTGGTGATGCTGCTGCTGGTGATGGTGGTAGTGCTAATAA